>NC_087364.1:19812500-19960000 GCF_030014295.1 Loxodonta africana
CCAGTTTCTGACCATGTTGTGTGAGCCATGGGTGAGACCCCCAGCTATGATGGAGACCCCCAGCTGTGTTGGAGACCCCCAGCTATGATGGAGACCCCTAGCTGGGTTGGAGACCCCCAGCTGTGATGGAGACCCCCAGCTGGGTTGGAGACCCCCAGCTGTGATGGAGATCCTCAGCTGTGTTGGAGACCCCCAGCTGTGATGGAGATCCTCAGCTGTGTTGGAGACCCCCAGCTGTGATGGAGACCCCCAGTATGATGGGGATTCCCCACAGATCGCCAGGTCTTTTTCCTGTGGAGCTGCTGGGTGAGTTCACATACAACCTTTCAGTTTGCAGGCAAGTTCAGAACCATTGCACCACCAGGTTACTTATGGATATGACTAACCCCCGTTTTTGGTTTTTGAAAACTTTTATTGAAATATAACTTACATACAGAAAGGCACCTAAATGTAAGTATACAGGTTGATGCACAGGTGTTCACAGACTGAACACCTTTGTATAAGCAAGAATCAGAGTGTAACCAACCCATCCACTGCTGCTGAGTTGATTCCAACTCACAGTGACCCTGTAGAACATGGTAGAACTGCCCCATAGGGTTTCCAAGACTATAAATCTTTACAGAGGCAGACTGCCACATCTTTCTGTCTGGGTTTGAGCCGCCAACCTTTTGGTTAGCAGCTCAGCGTTTAACCACTGCACCACCAGGGCTCCTCAGAACATGACCAGCACGCCAGAAACCCTTTTTCTAGCTCCTACACCCACCCACCCAAAGAGAACCATAATCCAGACTTCTAGAGCATAGATTAATTTCAGATTTTATAAAAGTGGCGTCATACTTTTATATCTGATTTTGTTCCCTTAAAATTGTGAGATTCACCCATACTGCTGTGTGCATATGTGGATGATTCATTGTTGTCTAACTCCCCTTTTACAGATGAGGAAACTTCCACTCAAAGAGGCAAAGTACTTGCCCAAGGATATCCTATAGCTATTGAACAGAAGGCAAGGGAGGGATGGGGACTCACTCTCTAAAAAGTAAAAATAACATCAACAACAAACATTGCTGTCCAATCACTTCCAACTCATAGCAACCCTATAGGACAGAGTAGAAGTTCACCATGGAGTTTTCAAGGAGCAGCTGCTGGATTTGAACTGCTGACTTTTGATTAGCAGCCATAGCTCTTAACCACCGCACCACCAGGACCCCCCTCTAGAGTGTTGTTGTCGTTGTTAAGAGCCATCGAGTCAATTCCTACTCACAGCAATCCTATGTACAACAGAATGAAACACTGCCTGGTCCTGTGCCAACCTCACAATCTTTGTTATGCTTGAGTCCCTTGTTGGAGCCACTGTGTCAATCCATCTCTTTGAGGGTCTTCCTCTTTTTCACTGACCCTCTACTTTACCAAGCATGATGATTTTCTCCAAGGACTGGTCCCTCTTGATAACATGTCCAAAGTATGTGAGATGTAGTCTCACCATCCTTGCTTCTGAGGAGCATTCCAGCTCTATTTCTTCCAAGACAGGTTTGTTTGTTCTTTTGGTAGTCCATGGTATATTCAATATTCTTTGCCAACACCATAATTCAAAGGCTTCAGTTTTTCTTCGGTCTTCCTTATTCATTGTCCAGGTTTTGCATGTATATGAGGCAATTGATAACAGCACTTCTTGGGTCAGGCCCACCTTAGTTTTCAAGGTGACATCTTTGCTTTTTAATACCTTAAAGAGGTCTTTTGCAACATATTTGCCCAATGAAATGCATTGTTTGATTTCATGACTGCTGTTTTTACAGCTGTTGATTGTGGATCCAAGTAAAATGAAATCTTTGACAACTTCTACATTTTCTCCATTTATCATGATGTTGCTTATTGGTCCAGTTGTGAGGATTTTTGTTTACTTTATGTTGAGGTGTAATCCATACTGAAGGCTGTGGTCTTTGATCTTCCTCTGTAAGTGCTTCAAGTTCCTCTTCACTTTCAGCAAGCAAGGTTGTGTCATCTGCATAACACAAGCTGTTAATGAGTCTTCCTCCAATCCTGATGCCCTGTTCTTTTTCACATAGTCCAGCTTCTCAGATTATTTGTTCAGCATACAGATCAAATAAGTATGGTGGAAGGATATAACCCTGACACACACCTTTCCTGATTTTAAAACACCCAGCATCCCCTTGTTCTGTTCGAATTGATCTATATACAGGTTCCTTATGAGCACAATTAAATGTTCTGGAATTCCCATTCTTCACAATGTTATCCATAATTTTTTATGACCCACACAGTCAAATGTCTTTGTATAGTCAATAAAACACAGGTAAACATCTTTCCGGTATTCTCTGCTTTTAGCCAGGATCCATCTGGCATCCCCTTCTGAACCTGGCTTGAGTTTCTGGAAATCCCCTGTCAATGTACTGCTGTGACTGCTTTTGAATGATTTTCAGTAAAATTTTACTTGTGTGTGATAGTAACAATTTTGTTTGATAATTTTCGCATTTGGTTGGATCACCTTTCTCTGGAATAAACATAAATATGGATCTCTTCCAGTTGGCTGGCCAAGTAACTGTCTTCTAAATTTCTTGGCGTAGATGAGTGAGCATTTTCAGCATTGCGTGCATTAGTTGAAACGTCTCAATTGGTATTCTGTCAATTCTTGGAGCCTTGTTTTTCGCCAGTGCCTTCAGTGCAGCTTGGACCTCTTCCTTCAGTACCTTTGGTTCCTAGTTATATGCTACCTCCTAAAATGGTTGAATGTTTACCAATTCTTTTTGGCATAATGACTCTGTATATTCCTTACATTTTCTTTGGATGCTTCCTGCATCGTTTAATATTTTTCCTGTAGAATCCTTCAATATTGCAACTCAAGGCTTGAATATTTTCTTCTTTTCTTCCAGCTTGAGAAATGGCTGGCATGTTCTTTCTTTTTGGTTTTCTAACCCCAGGTCTTTGAGCATGTCATTATAATACTTTACTTTGTCTTCTCGAGCTGCCCTTTGAAATGTTCTGCTCTGTTCAGTTTACTTCATCATTCTTCCATTTGCTTTAGATACTCAACGTTCAACAGCAAGTTTCAGACTATCTTCTAACATTCATTTTGGGTTTTTTCTTTCTTTCTTTTCTGTTTTTTTTTTAATGACCTCTTGCTGTCTTCATGTATGATGTCCTTGATGTCATTCCATAACTCGCCTGGTTTTCAGTCATTAGTGCTCAATGCATCAAATCTATTCTTGAGATGGTTTCTAAATTCAGGTGGGATATACTCAAGGCTGTACTTTGGCTCTCGTGGGCTTGCCTTCTTGTCTTTGATTTTTGGCAGGAATTGCCTGTTAGGTCTCCTGTACTTGATTGAACCAAGAAACACATTCCTCACATATGTTATTGTTTGTTTCATAGGCCTGTCTGTTCTTTGGCAGAAAGGTGGACCTCGGAAGTGGCTTCAGTTCTGAGTTAGCAGGGTGTCTGGGCGGCCATAGCCTCAGGGGTCTGCCAGTCTCTGTCAAACCAGTAAGTATGGTCTTTTTTTTGTGAATTTGAGTTTTGTTCTACGTATTTCTCCTGCACTGTCCGAAACCTTCTGTTGTGATTCCTGTCAGAGTGGTCGATGGTGGTAGCTGGGCACCATCTAGTTGTTCTGGTCTGGGGCTGGTGGAGGCTGTGGTTCATTAGTCCTTTGGACTGATATTTTCCTTGTGTCTTTGGTTTTCTTCATTCTCCTTTGCTTCAAATGTGATAAACTGAGAATTGCACTCCCTGATGCTGAGCACAGTTTCTGGCATATGTTGTGTGTTCAATAAGTGTTTGTCAAATGTATGACCAAGAGGAAGTGTGCAAACTCTTCTAGAGCTTATGGGAACAGCAATCCTGGAAAATTCAAGAATATCTGTATCCCTGCAGGCCTCTTGTCATGAGTTGAATTGTGTCTCTCAAAAATATCTGTCAACTTGGCTGGGTCATGATTCCCAGTAATGTATGATTGTCTACCATTTTGTCATCTGATGTGATTTCTCTATGTGTTGTAAATCTTATCACTATGATCTAATGAGATGGATTAGTGCCAGGTATATTGATGAGACCTACAAGATTAGATAGTGTCTTAAGCCAATCTCTTTTGAGATATAAAAAAGAGAAGGAAGTGGAGAGACATGGGGATGTCATACCACCAAGAATGTAGTGCCGGGAGCAGAGTGTGTCCTTTGGACCTGGGGTTCCTGAGAGGAGAAGCTCCTAGTTCAGGGGAATATTGATGACAAAGACCTTCCTCCAGAGCTGACAAGGACAGAAAGCCTTCCCCTGGAGCTGACACCCTAAATTTGAACTTCTAGTTTACTAGACTGTGAGGAAATAAATTTCTTTTTGTTAAAGCCATCCACTTGTGGTATTTCTGTTATTACAGCACTAGATGACTAAGATGCCTCTCCTGTCCCTTCCTCTTCCTCTCCCCTTCTAGCATGAAGTTTCTCCTGAATTCTCTGTCTCTTTTATTTTTTTTCTGCAGCAGCTGTCAGGGCCTGGGTTTCAGCATCCCGCACTGAGGCAGTGGGCAGTGAGCTGAGGCCCCTGGTGGCTCTGGGTGCTGAATCTCACTGGGGCCGTGGGCAAAGCTGCAGTCGATTTTCAAACAGTGCTGGTCTCCTGGGTTCTCTTTGTCCAGCTTCCCTAGACTCACAATCCTCTCAAGTGGACCTATAAGCAACACGATGATAAACAGAAAATATTGAAGTTGTTAAAGATTTCATTTTACTTGGATCCACAATCAATACCCACGGATGCAACAGTCAAGAAATCAAACGACCCATTACGTTGGGCAAAGTTGCTGCAAAAGACCTCTTTAAAGTGTTGAAAACAAAGATGTCACTTTGAGGACTAAGGTGCACCTCATCCCAGCTATAGAATTTTCAATTGCCTCATATGCATGTGAAACTTGGACAATGAAAAAGGAAGGCCGAAGAAAAATTGGTGCGTTTGAATTATGGTGTTGATGAAAAATATTGAATATACTGCCAGAAGAACAAACAAATCTGTCTTGGGAGGAGTACAGCCAGAATGCTCCTTAGAAGCAAGGATGGTGAGGCATCATCTCACTTACTTCGGATACTTTATCAGGAAGGGCCAATCCCTGGAGAAGAACATCATGCTTGGTAAGGTGGAGAGTGAGTGAAAAAGAGGAAGACCCTCAATATAACGAACTGACACAGTGGCTGCAACAACAGGCACAAATATAGTGTCTTAGGCTGAGTTTTCTAGAGAAGCAAAACCAGCAAAGAGCATAAATGTATAGATATAGAGACAGATTTAAGGAAACGGCTCACGCGGTTTTTAGAGGCATGAAAGAGGCTTCCCTCTCCCAAGATTGGTAGGCCAGAGAGCAGGGCTGTCTCAGGCTTCTCCTGATTCACGTGGCCACAGGTAAGCTGCTAGCTCAAGTCCTGAGAACCGGTGGTCAGACCAACAAGAGCCAGCTGCAGGTATCCAGAACAAACAAAAGCCCTGGCAAGGAGAGCAACAAGGACTAGGTGGCAGAGGGTGGAGAGATGAAGGCTGAGGGGTGAGCGGTGAGCACCACAGGTCCTGACCCCTCTGGTACTACTCACAACAGATCCCATCATGGTGGTGATCACATATCAAATCACAACAGGGAAATGGTCACAACATTATATGACTACCAAAACTCTGAGAATCATGCCCTAGCCAAGTTGACACAGAATCTTAACCATCACACGTAGCAATGATTATGAGGATGGCACAGGACCTGGCAATGTTTTCATTCTGTTATACGTATGGTCTCTATGAGTTGGGGCAGACTCGATGACATCTAACAACAGCAACAACTCAGGGCGGGTTACAAAGCGCATAAGAGGACTGTTGTGGTTAAGGTGTGAATCTCTTCACCTGGCACTCATTAGGTCTATTGGTGCCTCTGCTCCAGGCTGAGAGTCTCTTGAGGTCAGGCATGTTGTTTTTTGCCATCCTTCAGCTCCAACTCATGGCAACCCCATGTACAACAGAATAAATCATTGACCAATCTTCGCCATCCTCATGATTGTTGGTATGTTTGTGTCCATTTTTGCAGCTATTGTGTAAGCCCATCTCAAGGACAGTTGTACTTGACTCTCCAGCATCCATGAGTCAGAATTGATGTGATTGTAATGGGTTTGTTTGTTTGTTTGTTTGTTGTTGTTTCTCCAGCGTCTGGCACCAGTAACCAGCTGCCATTGAGTCAGTTCTGAGTCATGGCAACCCCATGTGTGTCAGAGTAGAACTGTGCACCATAGGATTTTCAATGGCTGATTTTTCAGGAAAGTAGATTGCTAGGCCTTTCTTCCAAGGTGCCTCTGGGTGGACTTGAACCTCCAAACTTTTGGTTAGCAGCTGATTGTGTTGTTTACATCACCCAGGAACTCCAGTAGCTAGCACAGTGCCTACTTACAGAAATCTCTAAACAATGTTTTCTGACTGAATGAACACAAGATTGCATAAATGAATGAATGAATGATGGTTCCATAATTCTAGCTTAAGACCCCTCTGATCTTCTAGCTGTCTACCCAGCTCCCACTCTATCCAGCTATCTGCCTACCCACTCTTCCTCCAGAGTTTTCCCTGACCCTCACTCACTTATAGCCAATCAACCTGAGCCCCAGCCCTCCGGACTCCCCTGTGAAGTCACAGCTTGTACACCACCTCCAGTGTGAACAAATATGTCATTGTGGCAGAGAAGGAACACTCATTGTGGCCTAACTGGTTGGAACGTTTGCTCCATCTCCACGGGCTGACCTCGGGGGTCAAGGTAGGGGTGACATTTTTTGACTGTGGACAAACTGTCTTTAGGAAGAGGTGGTATGATTACTGAATGTTTTGACCAAAGGATCTACAGAAGAATCTTGATTAAAAGGAGGAAAACAGAACAGAATTTCAAATTCTCGTGGAATCCAGACTTTCTGGAGCCATGGAGGCTGGATGAACCCCTGAAACTACTGCCCTGAGATAATCTTTAAACCTTAAAACAAAAATTACCCCTGAAGTCTTTTTAAAACTAAACAACATTTTAGCTTAATTAGTTAAGGATGCCTTGAGCATTGTGGTCTTTTAAAGAACTATCTGTATGGAATCAAATTGACAACAGCAACTCAAAAGATTAGAAAGAAACCTTAGGGGGCAGTGAGTTTATGATATTGGGAGAGGAACAACTCAGAAAAGGAAGGTGAGAGTGGTTTCACAACTCAAAGAATGTAGTCAACGTCACTGAATTGTACATGTAGAAATTGTTGACTTGTATGCTTACCTGTGTATATTTTCAACAGCACAACAAAAAATGAATTTTTAAAAAAAAAAAAAGAAGTGGAATGGTGTAGAGAGTACAAGTGGATAAATGAGGCTCCAGGCCACACTCTTCCATGAGTTGGATGGGAGGCCTTTGTCACACCATTACACCTTTCTGGATTTCTGCGTCTACAACTGGAAAATGGACTCAACTTGGGAGGCTGGAGGTATGGACTGGATGAGCTCAAAGGTCTTTTCCAACAACAAAGCCCTCTGGCCCTCTCCCTCTTTCCCTGAAGAGTAGATGAGTTCAGAGTGCCTGGGGAGCAGAAAAGAGACTGAAGGAGGGTGGAAGGCTCTGGTCACAAGGGACTGCTCCCAGAAAGCAGCACACTGGTCCTGCTTTCATACTGATGAGTTCTCAATGTGGTTCTTGGGGCCCTTCTAAGCAAACAGCAGGCCCTCCTGGTCTTTCCTCCAAAGGGAGTCTCAAAATCCATGTTCTTCTTCACATCTCCACAGCTCAGTCCCCCAGAGTTTGCAAGTGGGCTGCTACAATGCTTCCTAATTCATTCACTCACTTATTCATTAATTTATTGTATTCCTACGTGTGGAGTTCCTGGGTGGTGTGCATGTTTAACATGCTTGGCTGTTAACCAAAAGGTTGGAGGTTCAAGTTCCACCCAGAGGTGCCTAAGAAGAAAGGCCTGTGTGATCTGCTTCCGAAAAATCAGCCACCGAAAACCCCATGGGGGCACAGTTCTACTCTGACACACATGATTCGGAATTGACTTCGCAGCAACTGGTTAATTGGCTTATGCAGTGCCTAGCACAAATTAAGCGCTCATAAACATTTTAGGTATGTAATTGAATTGGAAATTATGGCAAAATGAAAGTTTGTCCTTGTGAACAATCAAGGCTCCTTCTTCTTTTACTAGGTTCCTCTTATCTGGGATTCTCCCACTCCTTTCTCGTTCTTATTTCCTTTAATTTCTGCTAACAAAACTATTATTGCGTGTATCAATTGCCTATTCAACATCTCCACTTGGATGTCTAACAGGCCAAAAAGGAACCCTTGAATGATGCACCCATCCTTCTCCACCTGACCTGTTTCTTCCAGTCTTCTTCATCTCAGTGGGTGACGCAACTCTTAACCTAGTTGCTTTGGCCAAAAATCTACTGGTTACCAATCCTCATATCCAATCCATTAGCAGGGACTGATTATTTCACATCAGAGCATACCCTGAAATCACCACACTTCATCACCTTCACTACCATCCCCTAGTCCAAGCTGCTGTGGACAACTGTCTCTGCCCCCAACTGGCCTCCCTGCTTCTATCTAATTGTTGTTTTTGATAGGTGTTGCCAAGTCAGCTCCAACTCACAGCTCCCCTATATGACTGAGTGGAACTCCCCGTAAGGCCTCATGAACTGTAATCTTCATGGGTACAGATCACCAGGTCTTTCTTCCATGGAGCCACTGGGTAGGTTAGAACTACTGACCTTTTGGTTAGCAGCCAAGCGCTTAACTGTTGTACCTCCAGGGCTCCTTATGCTTCTAATCTAAACCAAAACCTGTTGCCTTCAATTTGATTTCAACTCATAGCAACCCTGTAGGACAGAGCAGAAGTGCCCAATAGAGTTTCCAAGGAGTGGCTGGTGGATTTGAACTGCTGGCCTTTTGGTTTGCAGCCGAGCTCTTAACCACTGTGCCATCAGTGCTCCAGCTTCTAATCTAGACACCCTATAGTCTGTTCTCCTCAGAACAGCCTGGTGAGCTTTTGGAAACAGAAATCAGGTAATTTCTCTCCCCTATGGAGACATAAAGATGAATAGCTTTTATTCTCATAGTTTTACTCTCAGAATAAAATCTAAACCCCATATTCTGCACTGAGATCCTTTATAATGTGACCTCTACTTACTTCTCCACCCCCAGCTGGAGTGGAGTCCCTTTTTGCCATTTGCCTTCAGCCACACTGGCCTTCTTTCTCTCTCTTGCACTGCTAAACTTTCTCCCCATCTGGGACTTTGGTGCATTCTGGCCGCCCCCCCCCCTCCCCGGCTTGGAATGGTCCTCCTTAGCACTTGTCACCCCATTTACTTCTCACACTTCAAGTTTCCACTCAACTGTTTCTCCTCAGAGAAGGCATCTCTGGCCACTTCATTGAAATGGCTTCTCCACAGCTCCCTTTCTCCTTATCCTTTCTTTCTATCACATATCACAGTTGATAGCTGTCTTGTCTGTCTAGGTGCTGACTTACTTTGGGGGGTTCTTTAAAAAAAAAAATTTTTTTTTCCTCCACTGGTATAAAAGCAGTGAATTTGTCCAGTCTGTTTGCTGCTGTATCCCTGCAACCACACTTCTAGTGCACCTTGTTGTTGTTGTTGTTGGGTGCTGTTGAGTCAACTCCAACTCATAGCAACCCCATGTGACAGAGTAGAACTGCCCCATAGGTTTTCCAAGGCTGAAATCTTTACGGGAGCAGATCACCAGGCCTTTTCTCCCACAGCCTTTTCTCCCACAGGTGGGTTTGAACCACCAACCTTTTTGTTAGCAGCTAAGCCTTTAACCACTGTGCCACCAGGGCTCCTTTAGTGCATGATGTTGTTGTTGTTAGGTGCCGTTGACTGGTTCCGACTTATAGTGACCCTATGCACAACAGAACGAAACACTCCCTGGTCCTACACCATCCTTATAATCATTGCTATGCTTGAGCTCACTGTTGCAACTACTATGTCAATCCACCTTGCTGAGGATCTTCCTATTTTCCGCTGACCCTTACTTTGCCAAGCATGATGTCCTTCTCCAGGAACTGATCCCTCCTGACAACATGTCCAAAGTATGTAAGACGCAGTCTCACCATCTTTGCTTCTAAGGAGCATTCTGGCTGTACTTCCTCCAAGACAGGTTTGTTTGTTCTTTTGGCAGTCCATGGTATACTCGATATTCTTCTCCAACACCACAATTCAAAGGCATCAATTCTTCTTTGGTCTTCCTTATTCATTGTCCAGCTTTCACATGCATATGATGTGATTGAAAATACCATGGCTTGGGTCAGGTGCACCTTAGTCTTCAAGGTGATATCTCTGCTTTTCAACACTTTAAAGAGATCCTTTGTGGCAGATTTGTCCAATGCAACGCGTCGTTTGATTTCTTGACTGCTGCTTCCATGGCTGTTGACTGTGGATCCAAGTAAAGTGAAATCCTTGACAACTTCAATCTTTTCTCCGTGCATCATAAAAAAATGAGTGTTCCATGAGGGAATGTGGGTTAAGAGGGCTTGACAGCCGAAGTACAGCTCCTGGCAGTAGCGTTTGTCTTTAAAAAAAAAAATTAATTTAATGTGGCAAAATACATATAAAATTTACTATTTTAACCATTTTTTATTGTGCTTTAAGTGAAAGTTTACAAATCAAGTCAGTCTCTCACACAAAAACTCATATACACCTTGCTTCACACTCCCAATTACTCTCCCCTTAATGAGACAACCTGCTCTCTCCCTCTACTCTCTCTTTTCGTGTCCATTTTGCCAGCTTCTAACCCCCTCCACCCTCGCATCTCCCCTCCAGGCAGGAGATGCCCACATAGTCTGAAGCGTCCACCTGATCCAAGCAGCTCACTCCTTACCAGCATCCCTCTCCAACCCATTCTCCAGTCCAATCTATGTCTGAAGAGTTGGCTTTGGGAATGGTTCCTGTCTTGGGGCAGCAGAAGGTCTGGGGTCCATGACCACCGGGGTCTCTCTAGTCTCAGTCAGACCATTTTAAGTGTACAATTCAATGACACAATGTTGTACAACCATCACTGTGATCTATTTCCAAATTGTTTGCATTCCCTCAAACTGAAACTCTGTACCCATTAAGGAATAACTCCCCTTCTTCCCTGCCCTGAACCCCCGTGTAACTGCTAATCTAGTGTTTGCCTTTTAATGGGGATACTTTCTTAAAAATTATTTTATTGTGGTAAATGTTGAATTACCAACATTTTTCACATATACTATTTGGTGACATTGATTGTATTCATCGTATTGTGCATCCACCACCATTATCCGTTTCCACATTATTCCACCACTTTTGACGACTCTTGAGGACTTTTTTGATTAAAGAGACTGAAGCTATAACATCCCCCAGGATTGTCCAGTCAATTGTCTTAATACTCTTTTTATAGTTACTACTCCACTCCCTAATTTGGTGAGTAGTGCCTGGGGTCTTAAAAGCTTGCCAGAGACCATCAAGATTCAACAATTGGTCTCTATTTGCCCAGAGCAGCAAAGAAAGAAGAAAATCTGTGGATTAGAGAAGGAACTGGACATCGGGTCTAACTGCCTCTGTGAACTACTACTACCTCCTTAGCCATGAGACCAGAAGGACTGGATGCTGCCTGGCTACCATTGCTGAATGTTTCAGTCAAGGAATCAATAGATGAATCCTGATCAAAAGGGGGGAAATGTGGCACAGAATTTCAAATTCTTACGGAATCTAGACTTACTGGATCTATTGAAACTGGAGGAATTACCGAATCCATTTCTCTGAGAAAATCTTCAAACCATGGAGTTAAATTATCCTCTGAAGTCATCTTTAAACTAAACAACTGTTTTGCTAAATTATTAAAAAAAAAAGAAAGAAAAAGAAAAGATTGCCATGAGCGTTGCATACTTTTAAAGAATTATCTATATGAGATCAAATTATCAACAATAACTCTAAGCATAGATGGTAAGATCAGGGGTAGTGAGCCTAAAGCAATGGAGGTGAAACAATATGCGGAGAAATAGCAAGAGCAGTAACACAACGTGAAGAATGTAAACAATGTTATTAAATTGTACATGTAGAAATTGATGAATGAGTGTGTTCTGGTGTGTATATTTTCAACAAAATTAAAAATAAAATCAACCAAGGCCTTACTGCTTACAAAGCACTTTCACATGGCTTACCATATAATGATAACTCATTCATTCATTTAATAAGTATGCGTTGTGCTTTTACTATGTGCCAGTCATCTACTGATAGGGTGATGTTTTGGGGGGGTCTTCCCACCTCTTCATCCACGGAACCCAGGGGCCAGTGCCTGGATTCTGCAGAGTGGGCTCCAGAGGCCTGTTGCTGGGCTGGAAAGCAGCCCCAGGCTCAGAACTGGAAGCCCCATTTGTGCCCTGACTTACATACTCCTGTGTGGGTGACTTGAGGCAAGATGAGTTGAAGCTCATGTGTAAAATAGAGATAAAACACAATGAATCTGTAGAAGAATCCTGATCAAAGGAGAGACAATACAGAACAGAATTTCAAATTCTCATGGAACCCAGGCTTTCTGGATCTACTGAGGCTGGATGAGTCCCTGAAATTATTGCCCTGAGATAAACTTTGAACCTTAAACCAAAAATATCCCCTAAGTCTCCTTTAAACCAAACAATAATTTAGTAAAGAATGCCTGCCTTGAGCACTGTGCTTTTTTAAAGAACTATCTATATGGCATCAAAGAGACAACAGCAACTCGCAAGGTTAGATAAGATGCTTAGGTGGCAACGAGTTTATGTCAGTGGGGAAGGAAACAATTTGGAAAAAGAGAGTGAGAATGATTATATAACCCGAAGAATGTGATCAACGTCACTGATATTATACGTGTAGAAATTGTTGAGTTGGTGCATGCTTTGCTGTGTATATTTTCAACAGCAATAAAAATAGTAAAAAAGAGATTTAAAAAAAAAGAGCTCACAGAGTTAAAGCTCTTCTGTAGCCCCTTCTTGTGTGCCCACCATTCATGCTCCCAACTCTCCTGAATTCTCCCCATGACTCAGGAGAAACTGAGGCACTCTGCCTCCCCACATCAAGCCTGGTCACAGGGGAGGATCAGTTCTAAGAAACTGCCTTCCAGCTGGCAGGTCCCTTACCCAATGACGGCTGCTCAGGTTAAGGAGTTAACCTGCAGAAATGTTTTCAGTTTAACAGTGGTGTGTGCCTTGGCTTAAAGTAGTAGGTGTTTCATGGAGGATCTTAGCTCTGCAGCTTGCAAGTGAGAGAGGAACATTCTGGCAAAGTGAAGGAGACCTTTGTTTTGTCCTCAGATCATGCTGGAAAGGAGCTGGCTCTCAAGCCAGCGTTGTATCTGTAGATCTATCAAGACAAGTGAGACGTGATTTTGTGATACTTGCTACACTTAACATCTTCACAGCTGCCCCCTTGGTCCAAGTTGCTCTGGATGACCGTCATCACCCCTAACTGGCCTCTCTATTTCTAATAGGGTCACCCTACAATCTGTTCTCCTTAGAGCGGCCTGGGAGAGCTTTTAGAAACAGAAATCAGATGATCTCTCTCCCCTGTTGAGATGAATCCAATGAATAGCTTTTATTCTAATAGTTTCAGTGTTAGAATTACATCCAAATGCCTTACCCTGCCCTGAGACCCCTTATAATGTGATCTCTACTTACTTCTCTGCCCCAAGCTGCTGATGGCCAGTTAACTGGTGTCACCTGTCCACTCTTACCCTCCTCAGATCAATTTTCCACATTGCAGCCGCAGTAAATCCTTCAAAACACAAAGCTAATTGTGTCAACCCTCTGCTTAAAGGTCTTCAGTGGGTTCCATTTCTCTTACAACAAAAACCAAAACCCTTCCTCAGCCAAAGATTAGACAGGTGCCTAAAACAAAATGAGACTAAATGGACACACCCGCCCAGGGCCAAGGACGAGAAGGCAGAAGGGAACAGGAAAGCTGGGAACGGGGAACCCAAGGTCGAGAAGGGGAGAGTGTTCACATGTTATGGGGTTGGCAACCAATGTCACAAAACAATGTGCGTATTAATTGTTTAATGAGAAACCTTCATCTAAAGTACAATTAAACAAACAAAACAAAATCTTTCACCCAGCCAACCAGGCTCAGCAGTAGGCCCCTGCCTTCCTCTCCAATCTTCCCTCTCCAGAAAATACCCCTGCCCTTCCACTCCAGTCCCTGGTTTTCTTTCTTCCCTGGGGAAGGCCTTGGGCCTTCTTACCTTTCCATCACTTCCTTTCTCAGCCTGACTTTGCTTTAACTACTCATCCTTAAGTTCTCAGGACCCTCACCCTCCTAGTCTGGTCTATCTCTTCTACTTCACTTATTTGATTGTGTGCTTTTCTCCTGGTTTGTGGACTTCAAGCAAATCATCACAAACCAGGAGAAAAGTACACAATGCCCCCTCTTGAATGTAAGCTTCATAAATTAGGATGGTTTTGTTCACTATCATCTGATCCATGGAGTCGGTGCTCAGTAAGTATTTATTGAATGAGCAAATGCACACATGAGAAGGGAGAGAAGGGAACAGTCGGCTGGGAGATTCAGGAAAGGTGTCAGGGACTGGCTGGCTGCAGGTACTGTCTGCCTCGCCTCTGCTAGGCTGTGTTTGGCCATCCCAGAAAGTTGGGGCCTAGCTTGGCCACAGTCCCAGGGTGGTCAGCTTTTGCTTCCTTTTTTTTGTCAGACTTCTCACACCTGACAGGGGAACAGAGTTCATCCACAGGGAACTTTACTGCATAAACAGGAGACCTGAACACATAATGGAGTTATGGAGGTGTGTCATGATCTGGCCCAAATATAGTAGGAGACATAGGGAGTAGAAGAAGACCTAGACACGAACCTAAGTTATTTTTGTTGTTGTTCTTTTGTTTGTTTTTTCTTTCCTTTCTCTCCTCCCTCCCTCCCTCTGTTGTTTCTTTTTTCCAAAATTTACTAGCTATTCATTGCGTTTTCTTTACTGGTTAGTACTACGTGCCCTGGGCTAATAATCCAGAGACTTAGACTGCAGTCCTGCCTCTACACTTTCGTTACTTTTGTTGTTGATGCTGAGAATATACACAGCAAAGCATACACCAATTCAACCATTTCTACATGTAGAATTCAGTGACATTGTTTATATTCTTTGAGTTGTGCACCCATTCTCACCCTCCTTTCGTGAGTTGTTCCTCCCCCATTAACATAGATTCACTGGCCCCTAAGGTTCCTATCTAATCTTTCGAGTTGTTGTCACTTTGATCCCATACAGATGTTCTTAAAAGAGCATAATGCTCAAGGCAGACATTTTTTACTAGTTAAACTAGACTATTGTTTGATTCTAAAAAGACTTCAGGGTATATTTTTGGTTTAAGATTTGAAGATTATCTCAGAGCAATAGTTTCAGGGGTTCATGTAGCCTCCATGACTCCAGAAAGCCTGGATTCCATGAGAATTTGAAATTCTGTTCTGTATTGTCCCCCTTTTGATCAGTATTCTTCTATAGAATCTTTGATCGAAATGTTCAGTAATGGTAGCCAGGCACCATCCAGTTCTTCCGATCTCATGGCAAAGGAGGCGGTTGTTCACACATCCATCTCCTCCTCCTATTCCTGACTATTCATCTGCTGCTCCAGGTGAATAGAGGCCAATCTTCATGCCTTGGATGGCTGTTTGCAAGCTTTTAAAACCCCGGGCACTATGCAATGAACTAGGAGATAGAATAGAAGCACTAAACATGTTTTGGAATATCCCACGTAACCATGACCCTAAACCTCCAGGCTAAGGAAACAAATCCTATGAGGTGTTTGGTTGTACCTAAGCTGCCTCATCAGCTATACTTTTTTTGTCATTGTTGTAAATATATCTATCACACAACTTTTGTATCCTTTCTTCCTTCCTTCATTCCTTTCGACATTTTAAAATATACAACTGAGTGACGTTAATTACATTCACCGTGTTGTGCAACCATCACCACTATTCATTTTAAAATGTTTTTTATCCCAATAACAAAAACTCAGTACCCCTTAAGTAATAACTGTTCACTTCCCCCTTCCTGCCAGCCACTGGTAACCACTACTAAACTTTTGTCTCTGTGCATTTGCCTATTCTGGATATTTCACATAAGTGGGATTGTATAGTATTTGTGCTTCTGTGACTGACTTATTTCGCTCACCATGTTTTCAAGGTTCATCCATGTCATAGCATTATCAGAACTTTGTTTCTCTTTATGGTTGAGTAATATTACATTGTGTGGATATACCTCATTTTCCCATGAGATTGATGGGAACTTGGGTTGTTTTCACCTTTTAGATACTGTGAATAATACTGCAACGAACATTGTTGTACAAGTGTTTGTTCAAGTCACTGCTTTCAAGTCTTTTGGGTATGTAGCCAGGAGCGGAATTGCTGGATCATGTGGTAATACTGTAGCATTTACATTCTTACTAGCCATGGAAAAGGGTTCCAATTGATCCATATTCTCAGCAACATTTGGTATTTTCCATTTTTCTGATAATGACCATCCTAGCGGGAATGAAGTATTAGCTTGTTTTGGTTTTGGTTTACTTTTCCCTAATGACTAATGACATTGAGCATTTTTTTTTTACGTGTTTATGGGCCATTTATACATCTTTTTTAGTGAAATGTACATTCAAGTCCTTTGCCCATTTTTGAATTGGGTTGTTTGTCTTTTTATTGTTGACTTGTAGGTGTTCTTTATATATTCCAGATATTAAACCCTTATCAGATGTATGATTCTCATGTACTTTCTCCCATTCTGTAGGTTATCTCTTCACTTTCTTGATAAAGTCCTTTGATGGACACAAGTGTTCAATTTTTTTTTATTATTTCATTAAAAAAATTTTTTTATTGTGTCTTCGGTGTAAGTTTACAGAACAAATCAGCTTTTCATTCAGAAATTGTATACACAAATTATTTTGTGACATTAATTGCAATCCCCACAATGTGTCAGTACACTCCCCCTTTCCTTTTACACCCTGGGTTCTCTGTGTCCATTCATCCAGGTTTACTGTCCCATCCTGGCTTCTCATCTTTGTTTTCAGGCAGGTGTTGCCCATTAGGTCTTGTATACTTGATTGAACTAAGAAGCATATTCCTCAAGTGTGTTATTGTTTGCTTTATAAGTCTGCCTAATCTTTGGCTGAAAGGTAGACTTTGTGAATGGCTTCAGTTCTGAGTTAGCAGTGTCTGGGGGACCTAGTCTTGGGGGTTTCTCCAGTCATCGTCAGACCAGTAAGTCTGTTTTTTTTTTTTTAATTTGAATTTTGTTCTACATTTTTCTCCACTCTGTCTGGAACCCTCTATCGTGATCCCTGTCAGAGCAGTCAGTAGTGGTAGCTGGGCACCATCTAGTTGTTCTGGGCTCTGGCTGGTGGAGGCTGTAGTTTACGTGGTTCATTAGTCTTTTGGACTAATATTTTCCTTGTATCTTTGGTTTTCTTCATTCACCTTTGCTCTGACTGGGATGGGACCAGTAGACATATCTTAAATGGCCACTCGAAAGCTTTTAAGACCCCAGAAGCTGCTCACCAAAGTAGGATGTAGAACATTTTCTTTACGAACTATGTTATGCCAATTGACCTAGATGTCCCCTGAAACCATGGTCAACAGCCCTCAGCCCCAGTAACTCAGTCCCTCAAGGTGTTTGGATGTGTCTAGAAAGCTTCTATGACTTTGCCATGGTCAAGTTGTGCTGACTGCCCATATATTGTTTCCTTCAGCAAAGTTACCACTTGTCTACTAGTTAGTGATTTTCCCTCCCCGACCCTCCTTTCCCTAGTAACCATCAAAGATTTTTTTTTCTGTGTATAAAACTTTTCTTGGGTTTTTATAATAGTGGTTTCATACAATATTTGTCTTCTTATGATTGACTTATTTCACTCAGCATAATATTCTCCAGATTCATCCATGTTGTGAGATGTTTCACAGATTCACCATTATTCTTTATAATTTTGTAGTATTCCATTGTGTGTAGGTACCACAATTTGTTTATCCATTCATCTGTTAATGGGCACTTAGGTTGTTTCCATCTTTTTGCTATTGTGAATTATGCTGTAATGAATGTGAGTGTGCATATGTCTATATGTGTGACAGCTCTTATTTCTCTAGGATATATTCCTAGGTGTGGGATTCCTGGATCATCTGGTATTTCTATTTTTAGATTTTTAAGGAGGTGCCATATCGTTTTCCATAGTGGTTGTACCATTTTACATTCCCTCCAGCAGTGCATAAGAGTTCCAATCTCCCCACAACCACTCCAACATTTGTTATTTTCTGTTTTTATAATTGTATTTTTTTGATTAGTGCCAGTAATGTTGGGGTGAGGTGGTATCTAATCGTAGTTTTGATTTGCATTTCTGTAATGGCTAATGATCATGAGCATTTCCTCATGTATCTGTTAGCTGCCGGAATGTCTTCTTTGGTGAAATAAGTGTTTAATTTTGATGAAGTCCTTATTTATCTATTTTGATAGGGATTGTGTTGACTCTATAGATCACTTTGAGTAATACTGATACCTTAACAATGTTAAGTCTTCCATTCCATGAGCACAGGGTGCCTTTCCATTTATTTAGGCCTTCTGCAATTTCATTTAGTGATGTTTTATAGTATCACCAAGCAAGGCTTTTACCTCCCCAAACCCAGTGCCGTCAAGATGATTCCGACTCATAGCGACCCTATAGGACAGAGTAGAACTGCCCCATAGAGTTTCCAAGGAGCACCTGGCAGATTTGAACTGCCGACCCTTTGGCTGGCAGCTGTAGCACTTAATCACTATGCCACCAGGGTTTCCTTTACCTCCCCAGTTAAATTTATTCTTAGGTTTTTATTTTTTTTTAAGTTATTGCAAATGGTATTTTTTTTTTTCTCTTTCAGATTGTTCATTGTTGGTGTCTAGAAACATGACTGATTTCTGTGTATTGACCTTGAACCCTATGACTTTGCTGAACTCATTTACTAGCTTTCTGTGATGGATTGACACAATGGCTGTAACGATGGCCTCAAATATAGCAATGATTGTGAGAATGGCATGCGACCAGGCAGTGTTTTGTTCTGCTGTACATGAGTTGAAATCAACTCAACAGTGTCTAACAACAGCAACAAATAGTTTTCTTGTGGACTCGACGGCACTGGGTTTGGTGTTTTTTGGGTTTTCTTTAGGATTTTCTGTACATAGGTTTATGTCATCTGCAAATCGATACAGTTTTACTTCTCCCTTTCCAATTTGCACGCCTTTTATTCTAAGTTATTTTTTAGTGAGGCTACGCACAACGTTTTCAGTGGAAACAGTGGTGGTTTGGCGGTATTCTCTCCTTCTGTGCATTAGACCTAGGTTCAATTTCTGGCCAGCGCACCTCATGCTCAGCCACCACCTGTCAGTGGAGGCTTGCATGTTGCTATGATACTGAATAGGTTTCAGCAGAGCTTCCAGACTAAGATGGACTAGGAAGAAAGACCTGGCCATCTACATCCAAAAATCAGCCAATGGAAATTCTATGATTCACAATGGTCCAATCCATAACTGATCATGGGGCTGGTGCAGGAATGGGCAGCATTTCACTTCACCACGCGTGAGGTTGCCATGAGTTGGGGGCCAACTCAACAGCAGCTAACAACAAACATTTTCAGCTTCATGACCAAACTTCTACCAAAAAAATAAAAGAATATATGGCAGACAGCTCATTATTTACTTCCCTCCCTGTCTCTGTTCCTTGTTACCAGTTTACAGGTCACAACCTAAGCTTGGAAGCCATTTTCCATGTCAGCCTCCTAACTCCATCAACAGGTATCAGATAGGTAGTCAGGCCACAGCATTCCCTTCACTCTCTTCATCCTGCCCAAATGATACTCCACGGGGGGTGAATAAGCAAGTAGCTGTTGGAGAGCTGATGTTCAGAAGGTATCTTCAGGGCTCTTCAGAGAAGTGGATTTTTGAAGGGTGGTTTGACAAAGGCCTTACTGTTAATTTGGAAGACACAGTGGAGAAGCCTCTGCACAGGGAGAGCAGTGAAGATGTGGCTGGAGAGGTGGTTCTTAAGAGGCAGGGGAGGAACCAACGACTATGAGTATGGGTGGTGCTGGGGGGTTGCAGAGGTGGGTATGGATGAAGAATGAAGAGAGAGGACAGAATGTATATTAAGAAAAATAATTTGAGGAGTCTGTATTTTTTTACATGGTGTAATTCCTCTTCCTCTAGGTAAGAAGAAAACCCTGGTGATGTAGTGGTTAAGAGCTATGGCTGCTAACCAAAAGGCCAGCAGTTCAAATCCACCAGGCACTCCTTGGAAACTTTATGGGGCAGTCCTACTCTGTTGCATAGGGTTGCTATTCGGAATCGACTCAATGGCAAGGGGTTTGGTTTTCTTCTAGGTAAGAAGGAGGACATTCTTTTATTCACATGTGTGATGTATTCACATGTATGGCACTTAGCAACAACACTGTCAGCCTACCATGCCTCACCAGTCAGTTCGTCATATTGTGGTGTCTTGCACTTTGCTGTGATATTGAAAGCTATGCCACCAGTAATTCACATACCAGTAGGGTCGCCCATGGTGGACAGGTTTCAGTGGAGCTTCTAGGCTCAGAGAGACGAGGAAGAAAGACTTGAAGACCTACTTTTGAAAAGTAGCCAGTGAAAACCCTATGGATCACAGCAGAATATTGTATGACCAGACTCAAACATGCTGATGATCCTGAAGATGGCATAGAACTGGGCAAAGTTTCATTCTGTGTAAGTAAGGCCACCATGAGTCAGAGCTGACTGGATGGCAACTAACAACAACAACCATGTGCCAGGCTACCAGGACACAGAGACAAGTAAGACTCAGTCTCCTGTCTTAGAAACAGATGCCAGCTGGGGAGACAGGTGGGCACACAAAGTATGATTCACTGTGGCTGGAGCCCAGCCAAGTGCCCATCATGGGATAGGTGCCTTGTTCATGTATCCAATGAGTGAGAAAGTGCTGAATAGAGGGAAGAACTGAGTGGAGCACTTGAGATGGAAGGACTCACGACCTGTGAGAGATGGGAAAGTCTTCCCAATGAGTTTGCCAGGCTGGGCTTGGGAGACAGAGAGCCTCTCAGCAAAGGGAGAGCATTTGCAGAGGTGGGGAGCAGCCGGGAGGTGTAGGGAGGTCTCCAGTCAGAGCATGGGGAGCTCACAATCATCTGCATTCTTTGGCCATTTTCTAATTGTGGTCAACATCTTACTTCAGCCTTCTGTTCGCACTGCAGGCCCCAAGCATTCCAAACTTAATTGGGCATGCCTGCTTGTACAGTCCTTTATGGCGTGCCCAACCCTGTCAGGAGTCCAAAGACATGTGACTGGGAGTTGGGTATTAAGCTGTATTATTGAGTTCACAAACTCAACTTTCAGAAATGAAACCAAACAAGGGATTTGCAAAACAGTTTCAAACAGAGCAGAGCCGACTACATTTCCCATGACAATCAGCTTGTTTACCACCACAAGGTACACTCTAACCGTTGTTGACATGCTCATTTGCATGCCAATACCCAGAATGCTTTTCCAGCCCTACTGAGCTTGGATTCTGCCAGTGAGCTGAAAGGTTTATTTACACATACAATACATGACAACTTCATTTTCTGAAGCATCTTTCATACCAACCGTATCCCCAAAAAGCCCTAAGTTGGTGAAAGAATTTTCAAAATCCTTTTAGAGTTTAAACCCTCCTTTCTGGGCTGAAGTGGAGTTGAGATAACTTGGGTGTGCCCAAATTAGCATTTTAATTAAAAGATGCTTCAGGGAAATGGGTTTTCGTTTATTCAGCAATGTGTCATAGCATGCTTGGTATATTGGGCCAAGGGTATGAAGAGAAATGACATGGCCATAGAGATTAATTAGTGGTCTTTAGAGCAACATCAAGAGTTTCATGAGCACATCAGACTGAACTAGGGCCGCCAGAGGTACTTCTAACTGGTGAAGTTTTTACAGCTGGCGTTCCCTTACACTGTAGCCCATAAGATGATATTAACATAGGGGCGTTGGGCATAATGGCACAGGTGACATTACCACACATAACTAGCTGCAATTTTCCCGTTTTAAGAGAGTAACAATGACAAAAAAAAGATGTGACTTGGTAATCTTGTGAGCTTTCTGGAGAAGCTGTGCTGGGTTTTGATAAATGCTCGATATTGGAAAGGAAGATTTTCTAGTCCTTTTATTCCTGGAAGAAAGCGGTATCGATTTTAAAAAAGCCAAATTTGAAGGTGTTACATAGGAAATAGTCAGATTTTGTGTTAAACGCAACTTTCAAAATGGTTTGGCATTTTATTTTTTGGATCGCTTTTGCAGCCGCTTTAGACTCAAATATACCAATGATTCTGAAGATGGTACAGGACTGGTAGGGCTGGATTAAGGCATATGAGGGCCCTAAACACTGACAATCTGTGGTGCCCCTTCCTCGGCTTACTCACACATTTGAACGGGATATGTGAGTCATATATATACACATATGTGTGTCTGTTTTAGCGATGATGTAACTTCTTTTTAAATGCAACTATAATATTAGTTAGAAACCCTGGTAGAATAGTGGTTAAGAGCTATGGCTGCTAACCAAAAGGCCGGCAGTTCGAATCCACCAGGTGCTCCTTGGAAACGGTATGGGGCTGTTCTACTCTGTCCTATAGGGTCACTATGAGTCGGAATTGACTCGACGGCAATGGGTTTTGGTTTTTTTAATAATATTAGTAATTGAAAGCAAAAGAGGTATATGTCATTTTAGCAGATGAGATGAACTGGATTACAAAATTTTTAGGAGGTGAATGTAGCAAGAGTTAGACTTGACAGCCCATGCGTACCTCTTGTTTATTAGAAAGAAATATTATACTCCCAAGAGACCCGCTGAGATAAGGAGTTTCAATTACACAGGAAGGGACCATAGGAGCAGATGTCAATGAAAGTGTTGAAGTGGTAGGGCCTCAGAGCTTAAACAACCTTGTGCATGGGTGCACTCGTGACCCTACATGAACTTTATTTCCAGCCAGCACATTCTTATCTACTGGAGCTGCTAACAGTTTAATTTAGTGTCCCGCTGGTTCCCTTCCGCTACGGCTCTCATTTTTCTTCTTCTTCATTGTGCTTTAGATGAAGGTTTACAGAGCAAACAATTTTCTCATTATAACAATTAATACACATATTGTTTTGTGACATTGGTTGCCAACCCATTCTCCACCTTGGGTTTCCTATTACCAGCTTTCCTGTCCCTCCTGCCTTCTAGTCCTTGTCCCTGGGCTGGTGTGCCCCTTTAGTCTTGTTTTGTTTTATGGGCCTGTCTAATCTTTGGCTGAATGGTGAACCTCAGGAGTGACTTCGTTACTGAGCTAAATGGGTGTTTGGGGGCCATACTCTCAGGGTTTCTCTAATCTCTGTCAGATAGGTAAGTATGATTTTTTTTTTTTTTTTTGGTAAGTTAGAATTTTGTTCTACATTTTTCTCAAGCTCTGTCTGCGACCCTGTATTGTGATCCCTGTTAGGGTAGTTGATGATGTTTGTGCTGGATTCAGCCTGCTGGAGGCAATACTCACTTTTCCTTGTGCCCTGTCTGCTTGGCATCTATGGGTCTTTGCTTTGGACAACTGGTACCCCTGTTTTGCTGATGCCCTAAGGACGTTTTTACCTTGCTTATTGGGTAATTCTCCCCTGAAGACCCAGTGATGTTTCATTCTGTTATAGGTAAGTTCACCATGAGTTGGAGCCAACTTGATAGCAACTAACAGCCTACAACAACATTGCAGCCAATGGGTAGGGGAGAGAAAGCCATGATGTTTGAGACCCCCTGTTTCTGTGAAATGAAGTGGATGGCCAGGCTGTTACCTGTAACAACACGAAATTGTTGTTGTGTGACATTCTGACTCAAAGCGATCCTGCAGGACAGAGTAGAACTGCCCATAGGGTTTCATAGGCTGTAGATTGCCAGGACTTTTTCCAGAGGAGCAGCTGGTGGGTTGGAACCACGGAACAAGAAATTAACAGCCTCATAAACTGGCTAATTCATTGGAAGCAGCATTTTGAACAGGTTAAAGACTTGGGCCCTCAAGTCAGACCCCTGGTTGCGAATTGTAGCTTCTCTGCACGCTAGCAAAATGATCTTTGGAGTCATTTAACTTCTGTGCCTCAGTTTCTTCATCTGTGGAGTGAGGATTGCCATAATTCCCACCTCATAGGGTTGTTATGAGGACTGAGAGGGTCAATAGATGTCTGGCAGTTACTAAGCATTCAGTAAATGCTGGCTGCTATTACTACTAACATATTTTTGGTCTTGGAACCTCTTTACACTAAAACACTATTGAGGACTATCGAGGACTCCAAAGAACTTTTGTTTATGTGGGTTATATCTGTTAAAATTTCCAGTGCTGGAAATTAAAACAGAAAATTAAAAATATGTATTTATTAATTTCTTTTAAAATAATAAGACCACTACCTTTCAACATAAATGACACACTTATATAAAAAATAGCTATAATTTCCATAGTGGAAAATAAAGTGAGAAATGTGACATTGTTTTATATTTTTGGAAATCTCTTTAACGTCTGGATTAATAAAAGATAACTAGATTCTCATATCTGCTTCTATAATGAATCTTTTGTAATAGGTTGTTTTGCTTGAAATGCATGAATATATTTACACAGAGCTGTGGTTTAAAAAATGGAAAGGTATTTTAACAGCTTTTTCATATAACCGTGGATATTTTTCTTGATGTTGTTGTTGTGTGCTGTTGAGTTGATTCCAACTCATAATGAGCCTATATGACAGAGTAGAACTGCCACATAGGGTTTCCTAGGCTGTAATCTTTATGGAAGCAGATTGCCCGGTCTTTCTCCCATGGAACCGATAGTGGGTTTAACCACCAACCTTTTGGTTAACAGCCGAGCGCTCATAACAACTCATAGAAACCTTATGTATAACAAAATAAAACGTTGCCCAAGTCCTGTGCCATGTTTGAGCCCATTGTTGCAGCCACTGTGCCAATCCATCTCATTGAGAGCCTTCTTTTTTTTTTCACTGACCCTCTACTTTACCAAGCATGATGTTCTTCTCCAAGGACTGGTACCTCCTTGATAACATGTCCAAAGTAAGCGAGACAAAATCTCACCATCCTTGCTTCTAAGAAGTATTCTGGCTGTACTTCCAAGACAGATTTATTCGTTCTTCTGGCAGTCCACGGTATATTCAATATTCTTTGTCAACACCATAATTCAAAGGTGTCAATTCTTCTTCAGTCTTCCCTATTCATTGTCCAGCTTTCTCATGCATATAATGCAATTGAAAATACCATGGCTGTGTCAGATGCACCTTACTCCTTCCTTAAAGCGACATCTTGATGGATACAAGTATAGAAACATGCATTCCAAAAATCTAACTTTTGCTTGAAACTTCACATTTTTTCACTGGCAACAAATATCGTCAGTGTTTTTCTGAAGGTAACAGGCTCACTTTACTTATTTTGAGAAATGCTCTTCTTTCAAGTAAAATGGTTTTCCATGAAAAAGAAAAAAAAAAATCCAGCTAGTTCTACTCACAGCTCAGATATTTACTCAAGCATCTTTCTTGAGACAAGTCCTATACTTTGTTAGGCAGCAGAAGTACTTTATGAAAAATTGCTGTTTCATCACACAGAATATTAGAAAGATGTGGCTTCAAAGTCAAGATTTCCTAAAATTTTAATTTTAATTGCTTCATTAGGAACATTCTTAAGTGCAACTGGATTTTTTTTTTTTTTTTACCTTGAGTGTATGGCGGTCAAGGATACAGTGGGCAAGAAAAGAAACTAATCTATAAGACTAACAGTCTACACAACCCATCTACCCTGAGACCAGAAGAACTAGATGGTGCCTGGCTACTACTAAAGATAATCCCCATCAGGACCGTAATAGATGGCTCCTGAGAGAATGGGAGAAAAATGTGGAACAGAACTCAAATTCTTAAAAGTTCAGACTTACTGGATCGGTTGAGACTGGAGCATTCCTTGAGACTATTGCCCCATTGTTGTTTTTGTTGTTAGGTGCTGTCAAATTGATTCCAACTCATGGCGACCCTATGTACCACAGAATGAAACACCGCCTGTTCCTGCACCATCCTTACAATGTCGTTATGCTTGAGCCCATTGCTGCAGTCATCGTGTCAATCCATCTCTTTGAGAGTCTTCCTTTTTTCCACTGACCCTGTATTTCACCAGTATGATGACCTTCTCCAGGGGCTGATCCCTCCTGACAACATGTCCAAAGTATGTAAGACACAGTCTCACCATCCTTGCTTCTAAAAAGCACTCTGGTTGTACTTCTTTCAAGACAGATTTGTTCCCTGTTTTGGCAGTCCATGGTATATTTGATATTCTTCACCAACACCACAATTCAAAGGTGTCAATTCTTCTGTCTTCTTTATTCATTGTCCAGCTTTCAAATGCATATGATGCGATTGAAAATACCATGACTTGGGTCAGGGACACCTCAGTCTTCAAGGTGCCATCTTTGCTTTTTAACACTTTAAAGGGGTCCTTTGCAGCAGATTTGCCCAATGCAACGCGTCTTTTGATTTCTTGACTGCTGCTTCCATGACTGTTGGTTGTGGATCCAAGTAAAATGAAATTCTGGACAACGTCAATCTTTTCCCTGTTTATGATGATGTTCCTTATTGGTCCAGTTGTGAGGATTTTTGTTTTCTTTATGTCTATATGTAGTCCATACTGACGGCTGTGGTCTTTGATTTTCATTGGTAAGCCCTCTAAGTCCTCTTCACTTTCAGCAAGCAAGGTTGTGTCATCTGCATAATGCAGGTTGTTAATGAGTCTTCCTCCAATCCTGATGCCCTGTTCTTCTTTATATAGTCCAGCTTCTTGGATTATTTGCTCAGCATACAGATTGAATAGGTATGGTGAAAGGATACAACCTTGATGCACACCTTTCTTGACTTTAAACCACTCAGTATCCCCTTGTTGGGAACCGTGGTGGCTTAGTGGTTAAAAGCTACAGCTGCTATGCAAAAGGTCTACAGTTTGAATCCACCACATGCTCCTTGGAAACTCTGTCGCCCCGAGATACCCTTTAAACCTTGAATGAAAACTATTCCTTGAAGTCACCTTTTAGCTAAATAAAAAATTGGCTCATAAAATAAAGAATATCACCTGTGAGTAATGAGCTGCTTTAAAAAATCATCTATAGGAAGAGCGGAGCCAAGATGGCAGAATAGACAGATGCTTCCAGCCAGCCCTCTTTATAACAAACACCTGAAAAAACAAGTGAAATGAGTATATTTGTGACAAGTTGGGAGCCCTGAGCTTCAAAGGCAAGCTTAGAAAACGAACTGAGGGGCAGGGGGAGGAAGAGATGGTTCAGAAGCAGATAGTAGTTACTGGACCTGAATCGCAGGGAGCCCTCAGGCACCATTACTGGAGCAACAGCGGAGGGCTGGTACTAGCCTTCGGCTGCAGTTTCCTCAGGGAGAAGCAGGCAGCCATACAGCCTACTCACACCTCTGGAACCAGTGAAGAATGGCGCTCTTGGCAAAAGCTAAGCACTTGCATATATTTTACTGCAGCCCCCCACCCCCAAGCTGGCTTCAGTGGCTGAATTCCCTGGGCCTGAGATAGGCCCTGTTGAGCACCTAGAGCCATCCTCCCAGCCTTGGAGAAGGAAATAATTTGCATTTGGGGGAAAAGGTAATTTGCCAGCTCTGCTAACCGGGGGAGCTCAGGACAGAAGCAGCTCCCACCCAGGTATAAATGGTCCATGAACTTTAAGTAAGGTTCCCTTCTGCATGGACCTGTGTGGGCCTATTTTGGGAGAATAGGCCTTTGTTGGCAGACTCCAAATGTTTCAGCTGTGTGGTGGAGAGGTGGGTGTTTGATGTTTGACATTGCTTTGCCTATTAAACAAGGTCCTCACCTACCCACATCAGGAACCTAAGGACTGGTACCTCCACTCAGGTCACCCAGCCACCCGCGACAGGGGTCCAAGGATAACTGGTACCTCCCAGTCCTTACAACTAAGAGCTTTGGGTGCCCATGGTCCGTCTGCAGACCCACCCACCTGCACGCTCTAGGGAACAGGGATGCGCTTTCCTCAGAGACACGTGGGGGCTGATTCTCAGCCCCCTGCCTTGTTCAGAGCATGGCCCCCTGCTGCAATCAGATACCGGTACATACACCAAATACCCCTGGCCTTTTAAGACTGTAGGACAGAGTCTGTACCACACACTTGATGATCAGCTACCTGGACACCTGAGCTGAATTCCTACAAGAAAAGTGAATGGACTCCTAGGCTGATATACCTGATAACGGCTTTAGCCAGCTGGGGACAGGACGTCAGAGATCCAAAGGTGAAAATAATCAAGCCAGCTCACTCAAGCAACCCATTTGGGTACATCAAAACAAAACAAAGCAAGAAGTTATGACACAGTAAGCAAGCATAAAGTAATACAATAAGTTATAGATGGCTCAGAGACAACAGTCAATATCAAGTCACATAAAGAAACCGACCATGATCACCTCAACAAGCTCTAAAAACAAACAATTCAGGGATCTTCTAGATGAAAGTGCATTTCTGGAATTACCAGAAGCAGAATACAAAAGATTAATATACAGAACCCTTCAAGACATCACGAAGGAAATGAGACAATACGCAGAACAAGCCGAGGAACACACAGATAAAGCAACTGAAGAAATTAAAAAGATTATTCAGGAACATAATGAAAAATTTAATAAGCTGGAAAAATCCACACGCAGACAAAAAAACAACCAAACCAAACCCACTGCCGTTGAGTCGATTCTGACTCAAAGCAACCCTATAGAACAGAGTAGAAGTGCCCCATATAGTTTCCAAGGAACGCCTGGTGGATTTGAACTGCTGACGTGTTGGTTAACAGCCATAGCACTTAACCACTACGCCACCAGGGTTTCCCATACATAGACAGGAATCAGAAATTCAGAAGATCAACAATAAAATTACAGAAGTAGACAACTCAAAAGAAAGTCAGAGGAGCAGAATTAGGCAAGTAGAAGCCAGAATTTCTGAATTTGAAGACAAATCACTTGGCACTAACATATTTGAAGAAAAAAGAATTAAAAAAAAATGAAGAAACCTTAAGAATCATGTGGGACTCTATCAAGAGAAATAACCTACAAGTGATTGGAGTACCAGAACAGGGAGGGATAACAGAAAATACAGAGAGAATGGTTGAAGATTTGTTGGCAGAAAACTTCCCTGATATTGTGAAAGATGAGAAGATATTTATCCAAGATGCTCATCGAACTCCACGTAAGGTATATGTTAAAAGAAAGTCACCAAGACATTTTATAATCAAACTTGCCAAAACCAAAGATAAAGAGAGAATTTTAAGAGCAGCTAGGGATTAACGAAAAGTCACCGTCAAGGGAGAGCCAATAAGAATAACTTCCGACTACTCAGCAGAAATCATGCAGGCAAGAAGGCAATGAGATGACATATTTAAAAAATTGAAGGAAAAAAACCTGCCAACCAAGAATCAAAACTGTCTCCTAAATACGAAGGGGAAATTAGGACATTTCCAGATAAACAGAAGTTTAGGGAATTTGTAAAAACCAAACTAAAACTACAAGAAATACTAAAGGGAGTTTTTTGGTTAGGAAATCAATACTGTCAGGTATCAACCCCAGACTAGAACACCGGGCAGAGCAATCAGAAGTCAACCCAGACAGGGAAATCAAAAAAACAAAGCAAGATTATATATATATATATATATAAAAGCTAAAAATAGGGTAACAGCAATATTATTATATAAAAGAAGACAACATTAAAAAAATAAAGAGGGACTAAGAAATATAATCATAGATCTGCCATAAGAAGAGGAAGATATGGTGATACAAAGAAATAAAAGTTAGGTTTAAATTTAGAAAAATAGGGGTAAATAATAAGGTAACCACAAAGGAGACAAGCTATCCTACTCATCAAAATAAAATACAGGGAAAAATACAGACTCAGCAGAAACAAAATCAACAACAACAAATATGAGGAAAGGACAATATATAATCTACTCAGCACATAAAATTAAGTGGGAAAAAGAAATTCAACAACACACAAAAAAAGACATCAAAATGATAGCACTAAATTCATACCTATCCATAATTACCCTGAATGTAAAGGGACTAAATGCACCAATAAAGAAAGTGGCAGAATGGATTAAAAAACAAGATCCGTCTATATGCTGCCTACAAGAGACACACCTTAGACTTAGAGACACAAACAAACTAAAACTCAAAGGATGGGAAAATATATATGAAGCAAACAACAATCAAAAAAGAGCAAGAGTAGCAATATTAATCCCTGACAAAATAGACTTTAAAGTTAAATCCATCATAAAGGATAAGGAAGGACACTATATAATGATTAAAGGGACAATTGACCAGGAAGATATAACCATATTAAATATTTACGCACCCAATGACAGGGCTGCAAGATACATAAAACAAACTCTATCCGCACTGAAAACGAGATAGACAGCTCCACAATAATAGTAGGAGACTTCAACACACCACTTTCGGTGAAGGACAGGACAACCAGAAAGAAGCTCAGTAAAGATACGGAAGATCTAAATGCCACAATCAACCAACTGGACCTCATAGACATATACTGAACACTCCACCCAAAAGCAACCAAGTATACTTTCTTTTTTAGTGCGCATGGAACATTCTCTAGAATAGACCACATGTTAGGTCATAAAGCAAGCATTAGCAGAATCCAAAACATTGAAATATTACAAAGCATCTTCTCTGACCGTAAGGCCATAAAAGTGGAAATCAATAACAGAAAAGGTGGGGGAAAAAAATCAAACACTTGGAAACTGAACAATACCCTGCTCAAAAAAGACTGGATGATAGAAGACATTAAGGATGGAATAAAGAAATTCATAGAATCCAATGAGAATGAAAACACTTCCTATCAGAACCTTTGGGATACAACAAAAGCAGTGCTCAGAGGTCAATTGGTATCAATAAATGCACACATCAAAAAGAAGGGCCAAAATCAAAGAATTATCCCTACAACTTGAAGAAATAGAAAGAGCAACAAAAACCCTCAGGCGCCAGAAGAAAAAATAAATAAATAAAAATTAGAGCTGAACTAAATGAAATAGAAAACAGAAAAACAATTGAAAGAATTAACAAGACCAAAAGCTGGTTCTTTGAAAAAATCAACAAAATTGATAAACCATTGGCCAAACTGACAAAAGAAAAACAGGAGAGGAAGCAAATAACCCAAATAAGAAATGAGATGGGCGATGTTACAACAGACCCAAGTGAAATTAAAAGAATCATATCAGATTACTATGAAAAATTGTACTCTAACAAATCTGAAAACCTAGAAGAAATGGATGATTTCCTAGAAACACACCAGCTACCTAAACTAACACAAACAGAGGTAGAACAACTAAATAGACCCATAACGAAAGAAGAGATTGAAAAAGGTAATCAAAAAACTCCCAACAAAAAAAAAAAAGCCCTGGCCCAGAACGCTTCAGTGCAGAGTTCTACGAAACTTTCAGGGAAGAGTTAACACTACTACTACTAAAGGTATTTCAGAGCATAGAAAAGGACGGACTACACCCAAACTCATTCTACGAAGCCACCATAACCCTGATACCAACCCTGATACCAAAACCAGGTAAAGGCACCATAAAAAAAGAAAATTACAGACCTGTATCTCTCATGAACTTAGATGTAAAAATCTTCAACAAAATTCTAGCCAATAGAATTCAACAACATATCAAAAAAAATAATTCACCGTGACCCAGTGGGATTCATACCAGGTATGCAGGGATGGTTCAACATTAGAAAAACAATTAATGTAATCCACCACATAAATAAAACAAAAGACAAGAATCACATGATTTTATCAATTGATGCAGAAAAGGCATTTGACCAAGTTCAACACCCGTTCATGATAAAAACTCTCAGCAAAAGAGGAATAGAAGGAAAATTCCTCAACATTTTTTTTTTTTTAATACAAAGCCAACAGCCAGCATCATCCTAAATGGAAAGAGCCTGAAAGCATTTCCCTTGAGAACGGGAACCAGAAAAGGATGCCCTTTATCACTGCTCTTATTTCACATTGTGCTGCAGGTCCTAGCCAGGGCAATTAGGCTAGATAAAGAAATAAAGGGCATCCACGTTGGCAAGGAAGAAGTAAAATTATCTCTATTTGCAGACGACATGATTTTATACACAGAAAACCCTAATGAATCCTCAAGAAAACTACTGAAACTAATAGAAGAGTTCAGCAGAGTATCAGAATACAAGATAAACATACAAAAATCAGTTGGACTCCTCTACATCAACAAAAAGAACATCGAAGAGGAAATCACCAAATCAATACCATTTACAGCAGTCCCCAAGAAGATAAAATACTTAGGAATAAATCTTACCAGAGATGTAAAAGATTTATACAAAGAAAACTGCAATACACTTCTGCCAGAAACCGAAAGAGACCTACATAAGTGGGAAAACATACCTTGCTCATGGATAGGAAGACTTAACATTATAAAAATGTCTATTCTACCAAAAGCGATCTGTACATTTAATGAAATTTCGATCCAAATCCCAACAACATTCTTTAACGATACGGAGAAACAAATCACCAACTTCATATGGAAGGGAAAGAGGCCTCAGGTAAGTAACGCATTACTGAAAAAGAAGAACAAAGTGGGAGGCCTTACTCTACCTGATCTGAGAACCTATTATACCGCCAGAGTAGTCAAAACAGCCTGGTCCTGTACAACAACAGACACATAGACCAATGGAATAGAATTGAGAATCCAGACATAAATCCGTCCACATATGAGCAGTTGATATTTGACAAAGGCCCCAAAACAGTTAAATGGGGAAAAGACAGTCTTTTAAACAAATGGTGCTGGCATAACTAGATATCCATCTGCAAAAAAATGAAACAAGACCCATACCTCACTCCATGCACAAAAACTTACTCAAAATGGATCAAAGACCTAAATATAAAATCTAAAACGATAAAGATCATGGAAGAAAAAATAGGGACAACGTTAGGAGCCCCAATATATGGCAGAAACAGTATACAAAACATTATTAAGAATGCAGAAGAAAAACTAGATAACTGGGAGCTCCTAAAAGTGAAACACCTATGCTCATCCGAAGACTTCACCAAGAGAGTAAAAAGACTACCTACAGACTGGGAAAAAGTTTTTAGCTATGACATTTCCGATCAGCACCTGATCTCTAAAATCTACATGATACTGCAAAAACTCAACTAGAAAAAGACAAATAACCCAATTAAAAAATGGGCAAAAGATATGAATACACATTTCACTAAAGAAGACATTCAGGTAGCTAACAGATACATGAGGAAATACAATCATTTGCCATTAGAGAAATGCAAATCAAAACTAAAATGAGATTTCATCTCACTCCAATGAGGCTGGCATTAATCCAAAAAACACAAAATAATAAATGTTGGAGAGGCTGTGGAGAGATTGTAACACTTCTACACTGCTGGCGGGAATGTCAAATGGTACAACCACTTTGGAAATCGATTTGGCACTTCCTTAAAAAGTTAGAAATAGATCTACCATAAAAAAAAAAAACCAAACCCAGTGCTGTCGAGTCAATTCCGACTCATAGCGACCCTATAGGACACAGAACTACCGTACGATCCAGCTATCCCACTCCTCGGAATATATCCTGGAGAAATAAGAGCCTTTACATGAACAGATACATGCACACTCATTTTTATTGCAGCACTGTTTACAATAGCAAAAAGCTGGAAGCAACCAAGATGCCCAACAACGGAGGAATGGATAAATAAATTATGGTATATTCACACAATGGAATACTACACATCGCTAAAGAACAGTGATGAATCTGTGAAACATTTCATAACATGGAGGCACCTGGAAGGCCTTACGCTGAGTGAAATTAGTCAGTTGCAAAAGGACAAATATTGTGTAAGATCACTATTATAAGAACTTGAGAAATAGTTTAAACTGAGAAGAAAACATTCATTTGTGGTTAAAAGAGGGGGGAGGGAGGGAGGGTGAGAGAAGGGTATCCACTAATTAGATAGTAGATAAGAACTACTTTAGGTGAAGGGAAAGACAGCACACAATACAGGGGAGGCCAGCACAATTGGACTAAACCAAAAGCAAAGAAATTTCCTGAATAAACTGAATGCTTCTAAGGCCAGTGTAGCAGGGGCAGGGGTTTGGGGGCCATGGTTTCAGGGGACATCTAAGTCAATTGGCATAATAAAATCTATTAACAAAACATTCTGCATCCCACTTTGAAGAGTGGCGTCTGGGGTCTTAAATACTAGCAAGCAGCCATCTAAGATGCATCAATGAGTCTCAACCCAGCTGGATCAAAGGAGAATGAAGAACACCAAGGACACAAGGTAATTACGAGCCTAAGAGACAGAAAGGGCTACATGAACCAGAGACTACATCATTCTGGGACCAGAAGAACTAGATGGTGCCTGGTTACAACCGATAACTGCCCTGCCAGGGAACACAACAGAGAACCCCTGAGGGAGCAGGAGAGCAGTGGGATACAGACTCCAAATTCTCATAAAAAGACCAGACTTAATGGTCTGGTCAAGACTAGAAGGATCCCGGTGGTTGTGGCCCCCAGACCTTCTGTTGGCCCAGGACAGGAACCATTCCCGAAGCCAACTCTTCAGACATGGATTGGACTGGACAATGGGTTGGAGAGGGATGCTGGTGAGGAGTGAGCTTCTTGGATCAGGTGGACACTTGAGGCTGTGTTGGCATCTCCTGCCTGGAGGGGAGATGAGAGGGTAGAAGGCGTTAGAGGCTGGGGAAACAGACACAAAAACAGAGAGTGGAGGGAGGGAGCGGGCTGTCTCATTAGGGGGAGAGTCATTGGGAGTATGTAGCAAGGTGTATATAAGTTTTTGTGTGAGAGACTGACTTGATTTGTAAACTTTCACTTAAAGCACAATAAAAATTATTAAAAAAAAAAATCTTCTATAGAAGACCAAATAGTCAACAATTGCTGTAAAGCAAAGATAAGAAGGTAAGAGGGCAGGGAAACTAGATTACTGGAAACAGAGCAACCTGAGTGGAAATAATGAGAATGTTGATACATTGTGAAAACGGTGAGCAATGTCACTGAACAACTTGTGTAGAAATTGTTAAGTGGGAACTTAGTCCGCTGTGTAAATTTTCACCAAAAACACAATACTGTTTACAAAACAAAAAAAGAATACGATGGCTACTAGTACTGTTTGTTGCCACTGCCTTGATCTATGCTGAGGTGCAGCAGTTTTATGCACCACTGCTCCTACACCATGAGTGCAAATGTCAACACAGTGACAAAGGCAGTTAAGTCTTAGTATGTTTATGAAAATAGCTTCCATCTCTTGGACCCTCTGAAGGGGCTTTAGGGACACCCAGGAGTCCACAGTCCATACTCTGTGAGGTAATAACAAGGTAATAATTGGTACCCAGAGTGGAAATCTATAGTTTTATCTGCTTGGCATCCCTTCTTTAATTCCAGCCACTAGAACCAAGCCAGACCCATTGCCATTGAGTAGATTCTGACCCATAGCACCCCCACTTCCTGTGTTCTAGTGGAGCCTCCAATCAGAATATCTACCCTAGTGCCACTCCTACCCACAGCTACAGGATCAACATGTGACCCAGGCAAAGCCAATCTGTCATTAGAATGGTCATCTCTGGGATGGCTGCCATAGGCCACTTGCCATCACTGTAAGTAAGACCTGGGGAGAGAGAGATGCTCTTCTCTTTCGTCTGGGATCATTTGGCTGGGATGACGTAAGCCTGGAGCTGGTCGTTTCCATCTCCCCTGCCCCTGCCTCCTCACACACACACTCCCACCCTGCACGCAGACAGCCTGTCCACAGAGGGAAAGAATGAGTCCCACATACAGAGAGAAGCACAGGTATGGATACTGAGAGAGGATGGAGTACCTGACCACAGGATTTAAGTCCCTGGAGTCCCTGAGGACAGTTCCACTCCCGAATGTGATTGGCTCTGTGAGCTGATAAGCAGTTTTTTAGCTTAAAGTAGTTTGGATTCCGTTTCCAACACTTGCACTAAAGAGTTCTGATAGAAGTGTTATCAAGCCCCCCCTAGACATTCTTGGATCCCTCAGTGCAAACAGAATCTCTGGGTAGTGCAAATGGTTAACACTCCCTGCGGCCAATCAAAAGGTTGGAGATTCGAGTTCATGCATAGGCACCTCAGGAGAAAGGCCTGGCAATCTACTTCTGAAAAATCAACGATGCGTAGCGCAGTTCTACTCTGACACACACACACATGGGTTTGCTATGAGTTGAAATTGACTCTATGGCAATTCGTTTTAGGACATTTTCAAATGCCGAGGAGTCTCAGACAGAAGGGTGAATTTCAGGGAGTTTCTCTTCCTTGGTGGGAAAGAGCAAACTATTACAGGCTGAGCATGAATGTGTGCACAAGGCAGACAGCCACCTCAAAGGGACCTGGCCTGGGTACATGGTCATGGAGGACAAGGAGGCCTGGCATGGCTTTTCCTGAGGGTGTATAAAATCGGAGGAAGCACCCTTTCTGTTGCCCCCAGGAGCCCAGTGTTGCTGCAGGATAAGGCCAGCTCATGCTCCAGCTGTGTGTTCTCTGAGACCACTGGGTGACGAACACTGAAGCCACGTTCAGTGCAAGGCTAACTGCCCCAGTGCGTCCAAAGGGAACACATGGGCAACAGCCCACAAAAGCACTGGCCCAGTGAATTCTCTTGAAGTAATATTGACCTTGTGGTCAGAACTGACCCTCGGGTTCAGGGACAAAACAGGTGTAATTAACCCAGGTCTCCTCCCAATTCTGTGCAGGTTCTAAGTAGCTCATACGAGGTATGGACTGCTGCATCACTCAGAGTGCTTGGCTGCAGACATCAGAAACTAATTCTGGCTTCTGAAGCAGAAAAGGTATTTAATGGAGGACTGGCTACTAACTGACAGAACCAATGGGAAAGCTGATGAAAATGGCCTGAAAACCAGGCAGGAAGGAAGGTCTCACCACTGGACAGTCTAGTCTAGTCAGCTGCCACTTCTGGTGACAATCCCTTTCACCACAGATATAGGTCATTTGCCATCACTCTGAGGCTCTTAAGTTCATGGTCATAGGAAATAAGGATTAACTGACATGCACCTTTGGGTCACTCCCCTCTAGACTTTTGGGAGAAATGTCTGATTGGTTGGCCAGAAGTCTTGTACACATGCCTGATCTGCCGGGGCCAGGGCAGCAAATACCTAGTTGGCTTCTATATTGGAAAGTGGGACCCTTCCCGCCATGGAGCACTCCCACAACATGCAAAGGTCTACCCCAGAACTGAACTTAATTTACAAGTGACAGAACAAAATCTAAATGCTATGACCAGAAGGAGGAAGAATAAATTTTGGAATAAGGGCTGTCTGTCATACCCCCTGACTTTAGAGATGAGGAAGCTGAGATCCAGGAAGATTACAGGATTTGTCCAAAGTTACAGAACTAGTTAATGGCATAACTGGGGCTAGACCTCAAGGTCCTTGTCCCCTAGCCCAGTACTCTTTCCTTATGATCTTCTTATATTCTCTTATTAGCATGGAGGAGTCTAGATAGCTTTCATCTAACTCAGAACTACTCTAGAAATGCATATTGTCATGGAATCGAGGGCAGATATCTGCTTCTCTCTGGCACCTTTCTGTGAACCTTGAGCCAATGAGCTGGGCCTTGGCTTGCCTAGGCTTCCCCAGATCAAAGAAGCTGAAGCCCAACCAGACCAGCAGGGGAAACTGCTCATGATATGGCTCTCCCTGAGTGAGCACTGGCCCAGACTCACTCTAGACTCACGTCCAGTCTGATTGGTTGCCTGCTGGTTTGTGGAGGTACAGGGCAGGACTCTGGAGGGCAGCACCTTCCTACTCCCTACTGCCTGAAATGGATGCCAATGTATCATGGGAGGAATGCCCACTCACAGATAGAAGCTGGACACTCAGGCTGGGAAGCATCCAGCTTCAGCCTTGGGTTTCCTTGGCTTCATAGTGACAGGATAATCACTAAAGCAAGGTATTCAGCTACGGGTTATCTGAGTTCTCTTCCTAGGCTGGCAGAATTTTTTTTTTAACCTTCACTTGGTTCTAGTTTTTACACACACACACACACTCACATGCACACATTCACACACATGCTTCTATTAATATTAGGAACTTGCCTGTCGGTTGCCATAGGCAAAGTTCAGGAAAAGCTGGATTTATGACGTCATCCTCATTGTTGTTGTCGGTGGTGCTGCCATTTAGTTGGTTCTGACTCATAGCAACTCCACTGAACTACCCCATAGGGTTTTCTAGGCTGTAATCTTCACAGAAGATTGCCAAGTCTCTTTCCCATGGAGCCGCTGGGTGGGTTCAAACTACCAAACTTTTGGTTTGCGGTCATGTGCTTAACCACTGCCTTGTTGGAATGGGTTTATTCCCCACTCTGTGGACGAAGTGCAGCTCTGGAGTCTTAGAAAACACACGCATCCTCATAATTGGGGCGGGGGGGGGGGGGAGATGGTCCCAGGCAACACTGATGGAGGCCAGTGACTTCCAGAACTCTTGGTCCCCTTTTCTTGCCTTTGCACCACCTTCACAGTCCCTCAGTCCTCAGATCCCTTCTACTCCTTTACCCTTCTGGAGCTTTCTCTGAGAAAAAGTGAATGGTTGTCAGGATTCAGTGCTCACTACTCTCAGAGGTTTTTGTTTGGACCAAATACAAGAGACTTAATCAAAAGGAAGCAATTTCTAATTTCAGACTTCCAGGCATTAGCAACTTAGATAAGGAGCCTGTACCAGGAAGAATGATACTGTGTGATGGTGATGTGTGTGTGTGTGAGAGTGTGAGTGTGAGAGTGTGTGAGTGTGAGAGTATGTGTGTGTGTGAATGTGTGTGTGTAAGTGTGTAGGAGTAAGTGAATGTGAGTGTGTGAGAATATGTGTGAATATGTGTGAGTGTGTGCATGTGATTTTGTGTGTGTGTGTGTGGTTTAGGGGGATGCCACCTCAGGCTCCTAGAATCTTTTTTTCCCAAAAGATGGGCCTTGTGGGCACCCATGGACATGGCTGAAGAGGGAGCCCAGTTGCCTACAGGCCACTAGACAAAAGGATGGAATCTTCTTGGAAAGGCTGTACGGTTCTGTAGACTCTGCTCACCCAGCGGGTCTCTGACGGATTCACCCTCTCAGCCTGGGTGCTCGAGGCTGTGTGGACTCACTGGCATGCAGCAAAGGGCCTTCACCTCTGAAGTCTCTCTTACAGCTCCTCCCCCACGGAGCCCGCCCCACCCCACCCCACACCTCAGAGTCCAGTACTTATTGTGTAGAAGGTACTTCGTGAATATCTGATGAAGGAGTGACTGAAGGAAAGATAGGAAGGTGTGCTCAGAGCTAGGCTACCAAATCCTGGCCACTGAGAAATGGCAAACTTACATGGGTCTAAAACTGCGGTTCCCAGTATGAAGCAGTTTTGTCCCCACAGGGGACATTTGGCAATTCTAATCTGTCCTGTAGGGTCGCTATGAGTTGGAATCGACTCGATGGCAATGGGTTTTTGGAGACATTTTTGGGTGTCATAATCGGAGGGAGGAGTGCTACTGTACCCAGTGGGAAGAGTTCAGGGATTCTGCTAAACATCCTACAGTGCACAGGATAGCCCCCCACAAAGAATTATCCAGCCCAAAATGTCATGGTGCTGGGGTTGATGAACTGGCCTGAATGCAGGTAGAAAGGTCCAGGACCTCTGTTTGGACTGCATCCCTGGGTGGTCCAAATGGTTACTTTAACATGCTTGGCTGCTAACCAAAAGGTTGGAGGTCTGAGTCTACCCAGAGGCACCTTGGAAAAAAGGCCTGGTGATCTATTTCTGAGAAATCAGCCATTAAAAACCCTATGGAGCACAGTTCTACTCGGACACACACGGGGTTGCCATGAGTTGGGTTTGATTCCATGGCAACTGGGTTACTGGTGGGTCAGACATCAGTGATTCCCAGCACCTGGGCAGCATGTCGTGGAGAGGAACTGGACGATGAACTTCGGGCACACACACACACACACACACACACACACACACGAGTGTCTGGATTCATATGTGTTCTTCAGCCCCTCGGTAGTGGATCCAAGTCTAACTAAGCCTCTGGGTGAGTCTAAGCCTTTTCAGCATTCAGTAAATAATTCAGCCACAACTATGCCCCAGGCACGGCTCTAGCACTACAAATAACTGTAGCAAGAGTAATCTCTATGACATTAGTTAACATTTATGGAAACTTGACAGACAGTGTTCTTAGCATTTTATGTGAATTCTACCCCTGAATACTGCATAACCCTACCAAGGAACTATTAATATAATCCCCACTGACAGATGAAGAAACTGGGACATAGGAAGGACCTGCGGCTTGCCCAAGACTACCCCAGCTCATAAACATGTAATGGATGAATTTGGGGGGGGGAGATTTTTGATGGTATCATGTTTTTTCACTAATGGAATGGATGCTGAATCATGGTTTGTGGGTAGTTTTTTATTATTTGAAAAAATCGGGCGCCAAGCAAGCGTGCCATATTGGTACCATGTTCCATGAAGTATATCACAAATACGGCACATATTGGTACCATGGCCCAGGAAGAGCATAAAAAATGTCATCAGGGAGGCAAAGACTTTATAAAAGGTGTCATCAGGGAAGCGACTAATGCAAGCCATATTGGCCTCATATTCCATGAAGCGCATCACACATAAGTGACATATCAGTACCATGGCCCAGGAAATACTTCCCAAACTGTTTTCACCCCCAAAATAACTCACATACTTGAATATTTCTAAATGCCTGTAACCATGCCTTTCCAACAACACAAAGGAAATGGTAAACATACTTGCAAGCCTTATATTGCTGTACAGAAGCCAAAAGATGGAAAAGTTTCACACAATCACCCCTCTGGGAAACATCAGCATGTCTGATGGCTTCATAAGAATGGCTCTGAACACTCAAAGGGGGCACAGACCAACTTTCTTGTTTCTTAGGCAGTTGCACAAGCGTCCACCATATTGCCAGCAGTCCTAAAGTGGCTCAAATGCCTGCCGGTAAACCTCCAAGTGCAGGAAATGTGAGTGGTAGTTAAATCCACCGGTATATACGAAAGAGTTAAGTAGATGGTAGAAATGGATCGCAAAGCCAGGTGCTTGGATTCTATGGCATAAACTCCTAGTCGCTAAACTGTGCAGAAAAAAGAAAGGCACTGTCCCTGAAATAAACGCAGTGGTGGGTAAGGCGACTTAAAAACAAAACAAAACAAAAACCGGCCCTATAGGACAGAGTAGGACTGCCCCAATAGGGTTTCCAAGGAGCAGCTGGTGGGTTCGAACGGCTGATCTTTCGTTTAGCAGCTATAGCTCTTAACTACTGGGCCACCAGGGCGCCAATTTTCTGAAAATTTCATCCTGATAGTCAATTTGGTTCTAATTTCACAATTTGCGTTGCAAGCCCCAAATTCCAGTTTATAACAGTGTGGGCTTCAAGTCTGGATTCTGTGTCCCCAGATGAGCTTCCAGGAGCTCCAGTAAGCTGTGGTCCTGCCCTTGCCCCGGCTCAGGCATCGTCTTGGGCTGGGACCGAAGCCCTCAGGCCTGCGGCGATTCAGAGCAGAAGGCCTGGCTGGGCGCGAAGTCCTGGCTACTTCTGCAGTCCAGCCAGAGCCAGCAGCGCCAGGAATTGTTGAGCGGCAGCCTGTTGAGACTCGAAGGCCGGTCGCCGCCCCTCCTGGTGGAGGCCGGATCCTGAAAGTCCCAGAGCACCGCCCCGCAGCCGCCTCCACATACCCCAGCGCTGCGCTCCCGACAAGGCCTTGGCCACAGCTAGGAGGGACACGAAAAGGCTGTGTGTTTCCTCCCACTGCTTGCCAGGGCAGCTCTCCAGAAAGCAGAAGTTGGTCTTTCCCGAGCGGAGCGGTGAAAAGATGCACTGGGTAGCCGAAGCCGAGAGGAAGAAACACCGGTTCCTGGGAGAGCTGGACCCACGCGCAGCAGCGGAGCTTCGGCTTCCTCCAGCAGCCAGGGGCTAGCGGGACCTCTGCGCAGGCTGGTGCAACTGAAGGATATTGTTGGGTGGGTGGGGGGGGGCGGTCCTAGGCCTCAGGGTTCCAGCTTCTTCACATCTGTCCAAGCTCCGTTTTCCATCCCTCCTCCCCAACCTCATTGCTGGTCGAGAAGCCTGCCATCACGCGCCGGCGAGCTGACCGTACCCCACCCCGAAATCAAACTAAGGAGCTGGCTCCAAGCCATCCCTTCAGACCCACCTTGGACTTGTTCCCTGGAGGCCGTGCTGCTCCCGCCCCCAGAATCCCAACGAAAGGCGGGCTGGAGCTAAAGGAGTGCAACCACACTCACTGAGGGCCCCCAGAGATAGTTTGGGCCTCGCAAACCTCCAAAAGCTTCAGAATTGTCCCTGGTAATAAACCATTAGTTGGAATTCTATTCGTGGTATGCTGTCAGATACTTTGGTTTAGTTGGGACTGGCACGATGCCCCCTCCTGAGAGGTGGGAGAACTGGTTGGTCCCCGTGAAACTGGGATTCAGATTGAGGGAACCGGTGGAACCGACTCTCACTCGTCTAGGGCACAATCCAGGTTCTTGTACCAGGAAGAACCAGGAACAGCCCTTCGGTTGGAACTCAGGCCGCCCTGCCCTTATTTCGGGGAAACTCGGGTCAGACCCCGCGCTCAGCTCGATGCGAGGGAAAAGACGCAAGGTTTTAGCAATGACCCCCACAAGTGTTGAGCAACCCCAGCCGGAGAGACTTTGCCACCCAGAGAGATCTGTTTGTTTGCTTTGCCTAGAAACAAGGGAGCCCGTGCCCCCCAAGATGTGTGTGTGAGGTGGCGCGGAGGCAAGAGCTGGAGGGAAAATGGTCCTGGAGACACGGAATGGGACTCTCGGGCCAGGCGTTGCCTGTATCTGATTGCCTGAGCTGCAGAAATGCCTCCTCCAGGACCTGCGCGCTCTCGGCTCTGCCTTGGTGTCGGAGGAACCCTGCAGGTCACAGCGCGTAAAAAGCCCCGCATAGCTCCCTAGAGAGAGTTTGGGTGTGGATTCTAAAATGTATGGGCTGTAAGATCGTTTTGAGAATCGGTGAGGAGGTGAGGTCCGGGAGCCACCCTCTCAGGCTACACAGGGACCCTCACGGGGACTCCCAGGGGCAAGGATCTCTCCGAGTCCTCGGAATCCCCGCCCCGTAAGGGCCGTGAACAGCCAACCGGCTAATAGAATCTGCCTGAAATCAAAGCCGGACCCTTCCAAGAGGAGACCCCACCATCTCGCAGGCTGGGAACTGTCCCTAAAGGATCACTGTCAACCCGAGCGCAGTGAAGGACCGAGTTTTCGCGCTCTGGAGGATGTGGTCTCTATCCTTGAGGCTGCCCATGAGGACTGCGAGACCCCGAGGGCTGGAGGTGGGGCAGGGGTCGGGACCTGAGGCCCAGAGCCCGCAGAGTTCCCTGCTTCCCTTGGAGCTCGGCTTTCTGCCCGCCCCAGCGCGTGACCGCGAAGCCCCAGCGGGAGAGGGGACCCGGGAACGCTGGAGCCGGCGCGGGGGGCCGAGTCTCCGCAGAGCTGTGGCTGAGGGGCGTGGAGAAGCTGGCAAAGCACCAAGTGAGGAGGGGGCTCCGTCGCCGGTACCCCGTTCTGGACCCGCCCCAGTCTCAGGAGGGAAGCCCAGTCCAGACCCGGGCCTTTCCATTCCAGAGTGGAGGCCCCGGGGCCCAGAGCCGTGGGCATCTCTAAGAAAAAAAAAAAAGTTTATTAAAAATTTTTGTACATAAATAAATAAATAAATATCTCCTGGTATTACAGAGACCGTACAATTACGTTGCTATGCCCGGGTGGGGCGGGAGTCCGGGATGGGGGGAAGGGGAGAAAGGCCCGAGGCGGGCAGATCTCGAGGGAGAGAGTGGGGCCTCCGTTTGGGGAGTGCAAAGAGGCTGGAAACAAGGTGACTTGGCTTTCCGACCAGGCCACTGCGAACGACAACACTCCGGTTTTGGGAGAGGAGCCGCGGGGGCTGCGGCAGCGTGGCCTGATCCACCGACAAACAAACTAACTGAAGTTCGAGGACGCTCCCGGAGGAGGGAAAGGAAAGGAAAGGAAAGGAAAAGGAAAGGGAGATGTTCTTAAATGCGTGCGGTGGGGGAGGAGGGCAGGTTGGATAGACGACCACAGGAAAGGGGTGAAGAAAAAGAAGTGAAAACAGGGAAGCGAAAGGGCATCGAGGGGTGAAAGGCCGAGCTTGACCGAGGGCAAAAAAAGGGAGAGGGAGCGAAGGAAACGGAGCCAGCCCCGAGAGGGCGGGCGAGGAGGCGCCGTGGCCAGTAGGCGCTGGGTGGGCGGGCGCGCCCGCAGGATCCGCGGGGCTGCGCGCCTGGGGACTTCAGCGCCGGCAGCTCTGTTTGGAGTTCGCTTGGGGCGGCTGCGGGCCTTGGGACGGGGAAACAAGCGTCGGGTCTCTGCCAGGCTCTCGGCGCCGCCTAGGGCCCGGGGCCTCGGCAAAAAAAAAAAAAAAAGAAAAGGCAAAGCGGTGCCAAATCCGTGCGTGGCAGCCGTTTGGCAGTGGGTGGAGGGAACCAGCGCTTCGCCCCGGGGCCAGTTTTTGAGGCGCAGGGAGGACGTGGGGGTGGGCAACCTAGGGAAGCGCGCGCCTAGGGAGTGACCGTGAGACCTCGGTCGTCCTTCGCAGAGGAGGATGGAGACATGGGCAATTCGTCGTCATCCTCGGAGCACTTGGCGGAGGAGAGCGCAGCGCACTTGCAGCCTTGCGGCACGCTCCCGCCAGCCCCGGCGCCGCCGCTGCCGCTGCCGCCGCCGCCGCCGCCGCCTCCGCCGCCGCCTCCGCGGTGGTTGTTGCCCTTGCCCTCCTTCTTGTGTTTCACCCGGCGGTTCTGGAACCAGATCTTCACCTGTTTTTCCGACAGATTCAGGTAGGTCGCGATCTCGATGCGGCGCAGGCGTGACAGGTACATGTTGGAGGCGAACTCGCGCTCCAGCTCCAGCAGCTGCGTGCTGGTGAAGGCGGTGCGCATCCTCTTGCTGCTGGGTAGCGGGTTGGAGCTGCTGTCTGGGGGTGGCAGAGACGGAAGCGGTCAGACCCTAGCGCCGTGGCTCAGAGTCCCTGCTGGGCGGACGCTAGAAGTCCTGAGACACTGGTTTCTCTATTATCCGCGGCAGCGTGACCGCGGACGCACAGCCCTGGGACACTGATTCTACCGGGAGTCACGCCGTCCTGGAACCTCCTTATAGAACACCCTGGACCCAGCCCTCACTTCCCCCTGGGCGCCCTCTCCAGGACCTGGAGCTTCTGTCCTCTTCCCCTTCCGGGAGTCCTGTCCCGGCCTTCTATCTGAGCGCCTCCCTCAGCCCCCTCCCCCCCGCTCCCATACGGCCCTAACCGCCCCCAGAACACCCAGGATCCCTCCTCCCCCTCCCCGGTTCTTTTCGAGGCTAGTCTGCCTCGGGTCTCCTGTGCCCTGTTCCCAGCTTGGCGGCTCGGCTTACCGACAGAGATGCAATGGAATTGTCTGGGGTCCGGTAGCGGGTAGGAGGTCTGGTAGAGAGCAGCGGCCGCGGCTGCGGCGGCCGGGCCATGAGCAACCCCAGGCGACACGGCAGAGTGCTGACGGCCCAGGGGTGCGTGGCAGTACTGCGAGCGGAAGGGCGGGAAGGACGCCTTGAGCAGCGGCAGCGCGGGCGGCCCGGGGGGACCGTGCAGCTGCGAGGCGGTGACGCAGAGCGGGCACACGCACAGCAGCCCGGCCTTGCGCGCGTGGCAGGCGCCAGGCGAGAGGCCGTGCAGCGCGTGCGGCGGGGGCACCGCGTAGGGAAAGAGCGGCGGCGGGCTGCCCTCGGGCGCCTTCTTCTCACCGGCCTCGCGCAGCACCAGCGAGTCCACTAGGAAGGAGCGCGGCATGGCCCCGGCACGTGGTGGCCCTGCCGCCAGCCTGCCTGTGCGCCCCTCACCACTCGGGGCTCTCCACGCGCTTCCCGAGCCGGCCGCCCCGGCAGCTGCCTCCACGGGGCAGGCGGGAGCTGATGGCCGGCGGGAAGATGGAGCCGCCGCTGCTGCCGCTGCCACGGGCGCCGCCCACCGAGTGCGGGGTGCTGGCCAGCGCTAGTGGTGCTGAAAGGCGCCGGCGGCGCCGCTTAAATAGGACTATTGCCATGTGATGGCCTACGCCAGGAGCGGCCGGGGCCTCTCAATAGGGTTTTTGTGCCTTTTCTCTTGGCATTCACTCTGCACGCTTCCTCATTATTTCACTTGTTAACTAAATGAACTGCATAATGTACTCTATTCTTGTCAACCCCACCCACGCCGTAACGGGCGCCCTCGCCCCCTCCGCTCCCTTTCGCGGGTTTATTTTCTCGTTCTCCCGCGATTTAATATTCTTTTCTTTCTCTTTATTCCTTACTCCCCTTTGGCTTTGCATTCGCCATCGGCCCGCTTATCTTATTGATTTTGCACCCCTGCTGCCTGGTTTCCACAGCTCCCCGTGGGCACACACCCCATCTCCTCTGCGCACTTGGTCCCCGTCCCCTTCCTTCTCTCAATCCCCCTGCCCTCCAAGAGCATCCTGTCTCTACTCGGTTCCTCAGCTCAGCGCTGTGCACCCCGCCCGTCCCTGCTGCAGGTTCCCATATCCACCTGTGGAATTCCCTCTCCTCTCCAGGGGTCGGGAGCAGGAGGATCGGTTTCCTGCGTGGCGGGGGACGCTGGAGAGGAAGGAGAAGCGCCCAGTCTTTCTTATCCATCACTAGCCCCTTTGGTATCCTTCTGTTTTCCTAAGTTTTCCAAATAATCTTAACTTTGGGGCTGCCTACAGCGTCAGTCTCTGTTTGATAGACGCTAGTCAACCAGCCCTTTCCTTCAAAAGTCCAGCGCCGAGAATGGAAAAAAAAAAAGGTTTTTAAATTTAAAAAGAAAAACAGCTATTGAAAGTCACCGACAGAAGACAGAGACAGGGAACGAGAATGAAAACCTAGACGGTGCAGACCCCGAGACCTCACACCCTCACCAGCTGTGGCGGGCGTAAACGGTCCCTCCCCGCGGGACCCTTGCCGGCGCCCTTTACACTCGCGCACACCAGAGTGAACTCGCCCGAGAACTCGGAAACCACTGCCTTCCTGCAGTTCGCCCCTTAGCAACCCCCCGGAGCAAGGCAGTTGTATTTATAGTGCCGGTCGCCTCGCCCACCCTGCTCGGGCTCCCTTCTCCCGAGACCCAGCTCTTTCCTCCCGCAGCGTCACTTTTCTTCTTTCTGGTCACACAATGGTTAAACAACTTCAAACGCCTGGCGCTGAGTACACAGTCTCAGCCTTTTAAACCTTTCTCGGACTCAGAGCTGCTTCACCCAGGAGCCTTTTCCATACAATGGGAAATTAGCATAAATATTTCCAATTTTCAGCCCGCGACTTTTCTTGAGAGACGTTTACTTTCGATTTTATTGGGACTGAATAGCTGCAGTCACCTGCTTGGAGCCCTGAAGGGAATTGTGACAAATGGAGGGGGACGCTTTCCAGAGGGAGGAACCGGTGCGTGTGAATAAGGCTGCTGAAAAGCCAAGTGTGGACGCGGAGCTTCACCATTGATTGAATCTTCTCTATGACAACTGTTAAAAACAAACAAACATAACTGATTGAAAAGCAGAGCGAATTTGTTATGAGAGAGAAAAAAAAAATACGATTCCATAAAAGAGGGGCAATGGGAAAATCCCTTGGATGGAGGACTTCTTATCTAGCAGGACTTAGGGTTCAATGTTTTCCCAATTGCTTGGGTTGGGGTGGAGGGAGAGCTAAGTTCCCCCACCGCCAGGGTCTCGGTCCTCAAGGCTTCTCTACTTGGGGTGGTGCCTTCAAACTCGCCGGAACGCACCCGCGCAGCCTTATTCCTTTCTAATTGCTTTCTGGGACATTTGCGCTGGGCCAGGCCGCCGACACCAAGTGAAGTGCAAGGATCTGGACTGGGAGACACGCATCCGGCTGGGCGGAGGCAGTGGGAGAGGCGTGGGGTGCGCACAAGGCCCGCTGGGTGAAGTGGGGGCGGCCGTGCGCCCGGGACCCTGGAGTCGGCGAGGGGCCGGTGCCCGGCTCTTCGGCGAACCGCCGCGTGCGGCAGGGGAGAAAGGGGTTAAAAGCCCTGCATGCGAGCAAGGCCAAAGCTACTGGGAAAGAATATGGGGGTGGCGGGGGGAGGGGGGGAAGGAGAATAACCAGTTTTTTTTTCCCCCTCCAGACTCTGGACCTTATTGAATGTCATTGAAGAAAGTTTTGAATGCCAGATAAAGAGAGGCGAATTAAAGTGTGTGACAGGGCAGGATAAGCAAACACAAAGAGAACTCTGTCACACTTTGGGGCAAAATCCGTGGGCTTTTTACCAAGTCTCTTCGCTATGATTGAATTAAGTAATAGGAAAACATTTTCTTTCAGTTTAGAGCCATTAGACAAAAACTTCAAAGCGAGTAACACTTCTTAATGTGCGGCTCCACAATGGAGCGGGTTTTGTGCTGAAATGTTTAAATGGTTTGTTGTGCAACTCGGCGCGGGAGACACTCGGGCCCGAGCAAAACAGTATCCTGAGAGGGACCAACGCTCACTTAATCCTCCATCTCTGAACCCGCGGGCCGCGAAAAGGGGCGCCCTGAGCTGCGGTCCGTGGCTGCTGGCTAGCCTAGAGAGTGTGATCATTAAAGAAAAGGGAGCTATGTGCCCACCGAGAAGATGGAAGGCCGGATCCCGGCTCCGAGGGTGGAGAGCCGTCGCTGGAGCGGGGCGCGCGGGCCGCGGGGAGCTCGAGTCTTCTGGACAAGGGGCGCCCAGGACGTAAGGTGCGCAGCGCCCCGCAGCCAGGCTGACCCACCGGGTCCCAATCTGGTTTCGCTGTCCCAGTCCTCCGGGGCGGGCGGTACCGCTGCTTTCCTGCTCAAAGTGCCTTCCAGGGGTTGCTTGAGCTGGATTTGAACTTTCCTCCCCCAAGCAAACGCCCCCTAGGGCGGGGCGGAGTGGGAGGAGGCAATGGGATTAGCCTGACAGCCAGAGAGAGGGGCCCCGGGAGCCCCTCGGCCTAGCAGGCCTGGCTCCGTCCCCAGGGCTGGTTTTCAAGTGTCCATCAGGGACAGTTGGAATGGAATAATTTCTGCCGTCCTGGGCTTTTCTTCCCCTTTGATTATGCCTCTTTTCCTGTCGGTGGAGAGAACGCGCCATTTTTCTCCTGGTAATGTAGCTGCGCAAACTACACGCAGAGGAAGAGGACGCTCGTCCCGCACCTGTTTCACTTTGGTCTTTCTCTAAATATCACTTTCTTTCCCCATACTCGCAACCGGGCTCATCGCTTTAAAAGCACCGTCTAACTTTCTGAATCTTTTACTCACTTGTTTTTCTGCCCCCTTCCCCCGATGAGGGCTGAAATGTATGCTCCATGAGGTCTAGGGTTTTTGTCTGTCTTGTGCACTGCTGTACCCCAACTCAGAGCACTTCCTGGCACACTGTAGGTACTCAGTACACATTTGTTGAATGAACAAATGAATGGAAAAAACAAAAGAGAGAGAGAGAGAGAGACCTGAACTCAGGAGATGAGATGGCTAGGAGGACTTCCTGGGCTGCCTATTCACCACATCCCAGACAAATAGGGTCTGCATGCCTCCCTATCGACTTGACATCAACTAAGGGTAACAACAGACACTCAGGAGCGTGGCATGGGGTCGCTGCCCTGTGAGCCCTGGAGGGAAAGAGCTATCTGACTCATCTCTAGGCCTCCAATGCCTAGCACAGTACCTGGATCACCACAGAAATTCAGTATGGTTGTTGAGGGAATAGCAGAGTGGCAAATCCATCTATGGGTCCCCAGCCCTGGAAGGAGGTTCTCTAGCTGGAAGGAGGTTCTCTAGCTCCTTCATAGGGACACATTCCCATGTTCTCTTCTGCAGGAGTTGAATGAACCCACTGGTGGCTCAAGGCTAGGCATTGGCACCAATGCCTTTTCATGATGCACAGGAAGAGGGATTACTTGGAAAGAGAAGAGAGGTGGGATATGCCCTTAGAATTATCAGTGATCATTTCTGTCCTTCGTGGCCGAAGGCAATGGAGTGGGAATGCTCATTACAGAAAGGTATGTTGTGTTTTAATCCTTAACCTTTAGAGCATAATGCTGACGTCCCATAGGTAGATGAAAGTGGAGTCTGGAGTTGAGTAGACAGATTAGTGACGGAGAGAGATTTGGAACTTGTTGTTGCTGTTAGGTCCTATCAATTTTTGACTCATTGTGACCCTGTGTGACAGAGTAGAACTGCTCCATAGGATTTTCTAAGCTATAATCTCTAAGGGAGCAGATCGTCTGGTCTTTCTCTCATGAAACTGCTTGGTCAGTTCGAACCACCAACTTTTGGTTAGCCGCCAAGCATTTAACTGTTACACCACCCTGACTTCTTGAGATTCCTGTATTCACAAATGATAGTTTTAGTTTTATGGTGGATGAGCTTCCCCAGGGAAGTACAGTGTAGAGAAAAAAAAAAAAAAAAAAAACGATCGCAGATGCATTCCTGGGGAGTCCCCATATTTAAGGAGGCAAATGGAAGGAGGATATGTTGCAAGACTGAGAAGGCTCTGTTTGAGTTAGAATGCGAAATGAGCAAGACAGGAGAAAATGGGCAATGAGGAGACATGACAAAGCAATCCATCCAGATAGATAGGGTTGCCAGATTTAGTAAATCAAATTCAGGACACCCAATGAAATATGAATTTCAGACAAATGACAGCTAATTATTTTAGTATATAGCCCAAATATTGTGTGGACACTTACCCTAAACAAATATTTGTTGTTTATCTGAAGTTCACATTTAACTGGGTATCCTGTATTTTATCTGGAGACTTTGCACCCATGTCATTGTGAGACAGCTTACGCTGACAAAACATTCTGGTGTGTTACCCCAAAAAGACACAAAGGCTGCCACCCATCTGTCAGGTTGTTGCACTGTGGTGGCTTGTGTGTTGCTGTGATGCTGGAAGCTATACCACCAGTAATTCAAATACCAAAAGGGTCACCCATGGTGGACAGGTTTCAGCAGAGCTTCCAGACTAAGGCTGACTAAAAAGAAAGCGAATGAAAACCTTTCGCATCACAACAGAGTATTGTCTGATACAGTGCTGGAAGATGAGCTCTTAGGTGGAAAGGCACTCAAAATATACAGTGGCTGCAACAATGGACTTGAGTATACCAACTATTGTGAAGATGGTCCAGGATCGGACAATGTTTTGTTATGTTGTACATGGTGTCGTCATGAATCAGGGCCAACTCCACGGCCACTAACAACAACAACAGAGATGAAGAAACAGACTCAGTGAGAGAGACAGTGCTTTGTCCAGGACCACATAACTAGTGAGCGGTTATGCTGAATTCAACTGGGTTTTCTGAATGCAAGTCAGGGTGCTTTCTCTCCTAAGTATGTCCCATGGTTCTACATGATAATGGCACTTGATTGGGGCCCAGAGCTCAGCACCTGAAAGTAGGGCAGAGGCAACATGGCCCTGGGAAGGTAGTTATTTCCAGGCTACTTCCAGGAACCTGAGCCTCACGGAAAGCAATGTTGCTTTAGGTGGAATTATTATTAAAAGACCCATCTCCATGGGGTTCCATATCAGTTGGCCTTGGAGGGAAGGTAGTGAAGTTTGCCTCAGGCCACTTCTGTTCCTTCTATGTGTTCCCCTCTTCCTCTAGACCACAAAATCAGTTACAGGATCTGTTGGGAAAGGGGATCCACTTTCAAGGTGGGAACATAGAGTAGGAACACCTGGCTCCAAGAAGCATTGCAAGAGTCCAGTTGTAAGGTGCTGGGGAAGGACTGCAGGTTTCCACTGATAACGTATGGTACTAGTGAACTGTATCACTAAGAATTGTGCTTGTGTTTGTAAGCAGCTGGTGACTTAAATGGTTCAATTACAAATAAGTGTGGGTTTTACCCCACGTACAACAGGACGAAACACTGCCTGGTCTCGTTACGGCCGCTGTGTATTTTAAGTGCCTTCCAACCTAGGGGGCTCATCTTTCAGCACTATATTAGACAACAGCAATGTGCAAGAATCTTCCAAAAAGAAGATAAGTAGTGCTCTTGAGATGGTGGAAAGGAAAGATTGTTGAGACGTTCCAATCCTGAAGTTCTTACTTTTATGATTTTTAAAGTTGGGGTATGGGTGTGGCTCACCATTGCTAACCATAGGTCTAACATAGCAGCTCAGAAAGACCTGGAGAGAACAGACCTTTCAATTGCTAGATTTCTAATTTGTAAAGAGTAGGCAGTTCTCTAAGGAGCCCTGGTGGTGCAGTGGTTAAAGCACTCGGCTGCTAACCAAAAGGTTGGTGGTTCAAACCCACCAGCTGCTCTGCAGGAAAAAGATGTGGCAGTCTGCTTCTGTCAAGATTTACAGCCTTGGAAGCCCTATGTTGCAGTTCTACCCTATCACGTGGGGTCACTGTGAGTCAGAATTCACTTGAGGGCACACAACAACAAGGCAACTCTCTGCTTCCCTATTTAATTTTTCTCTGTTACCAATGAAGAGGTTGTTAGTGGGGTATCCAATATCTGTTCTGCCCTTCTTCATTAGAAAAGAATTCCAATTTTATTTGGTGAAGTTTTTGTGAACCAAATTTCTGAGCCTTCCTTGCAATGAATGGTGGCTGATGTTTTGGAAGCAGAAAGCATGGGGTTGGGGGGACCTCTGAGAAAGATTCATCAGCCAGCAGGCACTCTTTTTGCACTTCTCCTCCTCTCTTTGCCCCTCTTGTCTGGAATATAGGCCTGATGTTGCAGTTTCAGCATCCATCTTAGACCATTAGGTGACCTTGAAAATGGAAGCTTCATGCTGGGACTGGTGGAGCAGAAAGATGGAGGAACCAAGGATCCTGATGCTCAAGAAACTGCCTACCTACCTATTTTGTGTGAGTGAAAAGAAACATTTCTTTTTTATTATTATTTTAATTTTGTATTACATGCAACTGTATCTAATCCCAACTAACATGTTCCTCATCCCCTGATCCATGCAGATAAGAGTCAAGCCAAATACAGGAATCAATGGAATTATGTCATACCTGCTGGAATATTCTCTTGTCCTTTCCCAATTAGATTACAAATCATTATGGACAGGGATAAAGACTGGTTTATACTGGTGTCACCAACCTTTATCACAGTGCATGGTACACTGTCTATGTTTAATAAATGCTGAACACTAGGGCTGAAGGCAATGAAGGTGTCCTTTCTTTGCACCTATTCAGTGCATCGTAGTTGCAACTCGATGAGCATCATGAGAGATTTCATAAGTTCTCTGAGCTTTAGTTTTCTTGTAGTAGAATTGAAATGACACCTCCCTTTTTAGGATCAAAGATGATATGTGTGTGTCTTAGTTGTCTAGTGCTGCTATAACAGAAATATCACAAGTGGGTGGCTTTAACAAACAGATGTCTGAATTCAGAGCACCAGCTCTAGGGGAAGCCTTTTTCTTTCTTTTGGCTCTGGAGGAAGGTCCTTGTCTCTTCAGTTTCTGCTTCCTGTTCCTTGGAGATCTTCTTGTGTCTTGGCATCTATCTTACCCCATCTTTACTCTGCTCACTTGTTTAATCTCTTTTATATCTCTAAAGAGATTGACTCAAGATACACCCTACACTAATCCTGCCTCACTAACATAACGAAGACAACCCATTCTCAAACGGATTATAACCACAGGTGTAGAGGTTAGGATTTACAACACATATTTGGGGGGAACACAATTAAATCCATAAGAGTATATAACCTGAATGTCACCAGGCTTTCCAATCTATGTGTACAAGTAAAGTTAATTAATATTGATAACCCAGAGCTTCCACTTTGGCCTGGCAAAACATCTGGCCTCATTGGCAAAATGGTTCCTTTCCTTAGATGGTTTTCTGGGAGTTCTGAAAAGTATGTCTTACCAGTGCCCACAGGCCAATCTTTGCTGGTACCCACCAAGCCGCCCACCATGTTCTTTCTGTCCAGGAAGGCTCCCCTGAGTCTGTGTGTGTTCAGCCTGAGATAGGTCCACTGTCTCCTTCCGCATTTTGCTCCAGAGAGCACTGGCTATTCCTTGTGCATTTGTAAAGCCTTAGCATGTTGTTTAAGACGGTACACCCTCAGTAAAAGTGAGCTATTTTTTTTTTTTTTTTTTCTGGACGACGGCATGGATTTTCCATTGGAGGTGATTTACTTTTTCTTCCCCCTTGATGTCACTGGAAGCAAAGATAATTTCTGCAGGGGCAAGGGTGTTCTCCTGCTCAGGAACCTTGAAGATGAGTGTGGAACATCTTACTGAGGATTTCAATAAGAAGCGTTTGTAGATTTCCGGAACACACGGTGAGTTGGAGACGGGCAGAACCCACATTCATTTTCAGTTGCTGAACAAACACCTCACCCTCGAGTCTGGCCTTAGAATTACTCCCTGTTTCCCCTTGATGAAGTGGCCCTGGTGGTGCAGAGGTTAAGTGTTCGGCTGCTAACTGAAAGGTCAGAGGTTCAGACCCCCCAGCTGCTCTGTAGGAGAAAGCTGTGGCAGTCTGCTTCTGTAGGAAACCATACGGGACAGTTCTACTCTGTCACGTGGGGTCAGGTCGCTGTGAGTTGGAATTGACTCCACACCAATGGGTTTCCCCTTGATGGATGGCAGGGACTCTTTAGTCACAAGGATGGGGTTGCTTGTCTATTGCATAAGGTGGGATTCCCATCAGGAAACGTGGTTTTGAGACCTTCCGGTATAAATGTCCCCTGTCTTCACTGCCATTCTCTGTTGGCAGGAACCCACAGTTCAGTGATCAGCCAGGTGGCAGCATAAAACAATGAACTCACCGACTGAGGTGGCTCCTTTGGCTGCTCAGGTCCCTCCACACCCACACTTCTCTCTCCCCATTTGTACCAGAGCAAACCCGGGCCACATCCTATCCCCTAGCTCCCCTCTTTCTGAAAGTCTTTGGCTCAAAAACACCCCAAAAGCAAAGATAAGCTGCTGGAAGGGAAAGAGCTGGGAGCATGTTTAAGGTAGAAATTCTGTGGCATGTCATACAGAGCACAGCTTGTTGTCGTTGTTAGCTGCCATCGGGTGGGCCTCCATCTCATGGCAACCCGATCCTCAACTATACGAAACTCTGCCCGGTCCTGTGCCATCCCCATGATCGGAGGTGGGTTGGATCTTTGTGATCCACACGGTATTTACTGAGTGATTTTTGGAAGTAGATTGTTAGGACTTTCTTCCTAGTCTGTCTTAGTCTGTAAGCTCCACTGAAACCTGTTCAGCATCATAGCAACACGCAAGCCTCCACTGACGGATAGGTGGTGGCTGAACATAAGGTACGTTGGCCGGAAATAGAACCCAGGTCTCCTGCATGGGAGGCAAGAATTCTACCACCGAACCACCACTGCCCCTCTACCAAGCACAGCAGATTGAATTAAAAAGGAAGTACTGGGGATTCTGTGACCATCATCCCCACTCCCAAGTAATAGTCAAGCTCCCATTTTGTTCAGTAAAGAACATGTGTTAGGAATTTCTCAGAGCCACAGTGAGCAGTGACTAATGCTGGTTGTGTCTCCATTGCATTTTGGCAGATAGGAAAGGGGTAAAGGAAAGGAGGGGCTCCCAGAGGAGGCTACCGCTGAGATGCCTTGATTCTTGCAAGAGCTGATCTAGGATTTTCTTAGCAATGCCCATCATCCTGGTGGGAGCTAAGTATTTCTACCCCTAGTTGGCACAGAAAGGCTGATGGCTACCAGTGGCTTCTGGGGCCCTGTTGTTTTGCAGCCATGTGACATTCCACAGGATAATGTCTTCACCATTTGGCTAGTATTACTCACCCTCAAGAACCTTGGTAATACACAAAAAAATGTTGCATCTATCATCATTACTTGAATAAACGTAACTGCACAGATCTCTGTGTAATTTTAGAATACCAGGCTAATGTTCCTTTTAAGAAGGAAAGAAAATTGAAGGGTTGGACTCCATAGTGAATTATTAGTGAATAGATCCCATGCCCCAGAGAGAAGTTCTGTTTTCAGCTAACGATGTGTGTTAAAGAATAAACTGAATGCCTAAGAAAATCACTTTCTTTTACTTCTCCAGCTGTTAAGTGAAGTCTAACGTCATGAGCCACCACATGTCTGTCAGTGTGTTGTACCGGCTTGTGTGTTGCTTCGATGCTGGAAGCTATGCCACTGGCACTTCAAATGGCAGCAGGGTTACCTATGATGGACAGGTTTCAGCAGAGCTTCTAGACTAAGAGAGACTTGGAAGATCTACTTCCAAATATCAGCCAATAAAACCCTATGGACAACAGAATATTGTCTGATATAGAGCTGGCAGGTGAACCCCCTAGGTTGGACGGCACTCAAAAATACACAGTGGACACATGAATGGACAAGAGCATACCAATGGTCATGAAGAAGATGGTGCAGGTCCAGGCAATGTTTTGTTCTGTTGTACATGGTGTTGCTATGAGTTGGAGATGGCTAGATGGCAGCTAACAACGACAAAATCCATGGGGCTGTTAGTATCAGCTAAAGTCTTGGAGAGTCAATGGCTCTATGCTAGGACACCAGGGAAATAAAATTTGTCTTGTTTAATTTGTACAGCAGACACAAACACTTCCCTAAGCTTTCTTTCCTCATTAAGGATAAAAGCATAAATCGGGAACAGCCTATAGGTCTCTCCAACTTATTGTCCTGTCTTACCTCCTCAGTAAGTTAGCAGACCCTTCCCGGAACATTACTTCCCATGATTCCACTCTGGGAGTTATTCCACTTCATAATGCAAGTAGCCGCTCTACAGGGTTCCAGACACTGCCTTACTTGTCCCCCAGCCCCAAGGACATCATTGATGAGGCAGGCGTTAAGATTATCCACCCCACTTTTCCATTGTCCTTTTCTTGACTCTTAGCCTTGTGGCAGGTGCAGAGATTTGTACCGCACTTAGCACTGGCAGGGCTAAGTTCTTCCCTGAGTCGTCGTCGTCGTTGTTAGGTGCTGTGGAGTTGACGCCAACTCATGGCAACCTGATGTATAACAACAGAACCAAAGGTTATCTGGTCCTGTGCCATCTTCGTGACTGTTGGTGTGTTTGAGCCCATTGTTGTGTTAATTGTGTCAATCCATCTCATCGAGGATTCCCTCATTTTTGCTGACCCTCTACTTAACCTAACCCAATGTCCTTTTCTAGGGACTGGTCTTTCTTGATGACATGTCTGAAGTAAGCAAGCTAAAGCCTCCCGATCCCTGCTTCTAAGGAGCATTCTGGTTGTATTTTTTCTAAGACTGATCTGTTCATTCCCTGAATTACTTCCATAACTTTTCAAGCTGGCTTCAGAGGAAGGGGCTGGCCTATTGGTTTGTATAACACAAGCATTTCAGGACGATGATGGTGGAACTGATGCCTCGTCGGTGAATATTTCTTTAGGTGGCCGGTGAGAGGACAATCTCTAAAATATTTAAAAACCAGTCAAGTAGATTAATAACCAAAAACTGTCCCAAACTTTAATATCTGACTGATAAAATACAGATTTTATATTCTTGAACAGTTGTTCATTTTATTGGTTAAATATGTTATAATTACATTTTATGACAGGGTCTGAAGGGTGGAGTTTCTCAATTCTTTATTGAGATGAACTTACAGAAGAATACCATTTATTCTAGTTAAATCTTCTGACCAGGATTTAATATTGTTTATGTGCCAGGCAGCTTTGGTATGTGCCAGGCCCATGTACTAGTTTACATAATTCTTGAAATCCATAAAATGAACTACAGGTTAGGAATTTAAAATATGTGTTTTATTGGGCAGACATTTTTGATTAGTAAGCTACTTGACTGAGAATTCATATACTTAAGAAACATACGAGATAGGTACTATTATTATGGTTTCTATTTTACGGATGTGGAAACTGAGGCACACAGCAGTAACTGGCCAGGCAGGCAGATGCTCAGCTAACATCTTGGGTGATAGTGGTGGGTATTACTAAAATGAAGGGAAGAAAGGGTAATGAGAGAAGGCAGCGGTTTCTACCACTATTGCTTTAATTCATTCATAAATAGTACTTGAGTTTCTGCTTTGAGCAGGACAACAGAGTTTTTAAGAGGGGGGCCTCTGGAGACACACTGGGACCACAGGCAAGTTCTTTAACCTCTCCCTAGCCTCAGTTGCCTCATCTGTAAAATGTGTAGCATAATAGTGCCTGGTTCGTAGACTCGTGAGCATGAAGTGTGTCTGTCACATAGTAAGTGCTCAGTAAATGCTAGTTATTATCATAGGTACTAGAGATACGGGCAATTACATGCAAGTCCCAGAGCCCAGCCACCTCTATTACACACGGTTGCTGTTGAGTTGATTCTGACTAATGGCAATGCCATGTCTGTCAGAATAGAGCTGTTCTCCATGGGGTTCTCAGTGGCTGATCTTGTGCAAGTAGATCACCAGGCCTATCTTCTGAGGTGCCTCTGGGTAGACTCGAACACCCAACTTTTTGGTTAGCAGCCGAGTATGTTAAACATTTATGCCACCCAAAGACAAACTCATTGCTGTCCAGTTGATTCGGATTCATAGTGACCCTGTAGGACAGAGTAGAACTGCCTCATAGGTTTTCAAGTCTGTAATCTTTATGGGAGCAGATTCCTGTATTTTTCCTACGTGGAGTGGCTGGTGAGTTTGAACTGTTGACCTTTCAGTTAGCAGCTGAACAGCTTAACCGGTACTGAACCACCAGGGCACCTTTATACAGTCTTAAACCCATTGCCGTTGAATAGATTCTGACTCATAGCAACCCTATAGGACAGAGTAGAACTGACCCATAGGGTTTCCAAGGAGCGCCTGGTGGATTCGAACTGCCGACCTCTTGGTTAGCAGCCGTAGCTCTTAACCATGATACCACCAGCGTTTCCTAACTGTCTCAGGGAGAACTTTACTTCCAGAGGCACTCAGAGAAGAGCTGCCTGGGGCAGCAAGGAAGTGCCTCTGAGGAGGGGAGCCTTGACTAACAGGGAGCAAATGGATGAAGGCGATGGGGAAGAGGGAAGTTGGAAAGAACCTTGTGAGAAGATGCACAAAAGCATGTTTTGGGGGGTATAAAGAATTTTGTGGGGTGAAGATTAATGTAGGAGAAGTAGAGGGAGAATTGTAAGATACTGAATTGCAGAGTAAGACTTTCTCCTGCTTGTATGCTGTCAAGTCCATTCTGACTCATAGCGATCCTATCGGGCAGAGTAGAACTATCCCCTAAGGTTTCCTAGGCTGTAATCTTCAAGGAAGCAGATTGCCAGGTCTTTTCTCTCACGTGCCTGATGTGTTCAAACCACGCATCTTTTGGTTAGCACCCAAGCACTTAACCATTGCACCACCAGGGCTCCATGCAGACAGTGGTAGGAACATCCGGTTTCTATCACCAGTCTCCCATTGCCTTACCTTTTGCACTCACTTGATTTCCAACCCAGGTGATTCCCTGGCAAGAGAGCAGCTGGTCATTTCTCTGGCAAGCGAATGCTGGGAGGGGAAAATGGCTGCCCGTTCAGCCCCTCACCAGAGCCTGTTTCCCAAGGCCAGGGAGGCAGCCTCTTCCCCAAACTCTCTGGTGCAGGACCAGCAGAAGAAAGGCGTTATCATAAAATGGAGAGAGCAGACTGAAGGTACCTCACATTAGCAGACAATATTGCCTTGATTGCAGACAACACACATGAATTGAATTGATAAAGGAATCTTCCCATCAAAGCCAGAAATGAGTGGAAATTAACTTTAACAAAGTAAGCAACTGTGCTCAAGAGACAAGCAGAAGAAACCCAGTGCACACTTTGTGCATGTCACAGACACGAGGAGCAAAGTGTGCGGGGCCCCATCGGCGTGCGCAAGAGTGATTAATAAACACTTATGGGGACATTCATCCGACAGGCAGTGGACAAAGCCTGCAATGATGGGGAGAAGGGGCATTTCTTCTTGATAGATGTATCTGAAATGCTCATTTACTCCTTTTTGATGGATTTAAATGTCCAGGTATTCTCTCTCCATAGAAATTGATTCTGAAATGGTGCTGGGTTAAAAATAAAGGCTAGAGATTTAACTACATGGAATGTGGCAGAAAATGTATTTGTAGTAGTCATCAGTGCATAGATTGAAATGCACTGGAGTTTAACGGAGGCTTTTTTTGGGGGGGGTGGTACTTAGTCTTTTTAAAGTATCAAGTAAGGTAGTCAAGGCAGTGTTTCCACTTGAACACCACATCATTCTGCTGAAGATTCTGTAAATAACGTTAGAGACTAAATATGAGTTTTCTCCCCTGTATGAGACAGTTTAGAAATTATCTGTTGGAAACCGGTTCTCAAAGAATAGACTTAAGTTTGGACTATTGTTATTGTTGTTAGCTGCTGTTGCGTGGGCACCAACTCATGGTGACCCTCTATACAACAGAACAAAATGTCACCTGGTCCTGGGCCATCACCATGATCTTTGATATGTTTTAGTCCAGTTTTGTGGCTGTGTGTCAATCCATCTCATTGAGGTTTCTCTTGTTTTCTCTGATCCTCTTCTTTGCCAAACAATAAAACTAGCGATTGGTCTTTCCTGACGACGTGTCCAGAGTAAGCAATACTGGATCTGTATTTTCTAATGGAAGATGCATGCATATGGCCAAAGAAGACCGTGACTAATGCGGTCCCCCTAGGCAGGGGAGTTAGTTAATTCAGATCCCAGATACCTTTCCCCTCAGATTCCAAGGATTGTGTTATCCAACATTGGCCCCGCCTTCACCCTCTCCTCCTGGAAGCCCAGTTCCATGCAGGCTCCTGGCATTCTGTTTGGAATTCTCCTGTGCCTGCTCACATGGACCTCAGGGAAGTGTCCTACGTGGCCCAGGCAAGAGGAGAGGGAGGCTGTCCTCCAGGTGTTGAGTGTTCATAAGGGGCTCCAATGGGAGTCTTGCTTGGGTGGATGTTGTGGAATTTCTTCCAGCACGGATGGTGTGATGGAGAGTGCGGGTACCAGTCTCCCCCAAGAGGGTGTGAGGGTCTGACCAAGCCTGTCCGAGCTCAGAGTTCCAGTGGAGCCCTGGAAATATAAAAAAAATACATATTTTATTTATTTTTGGTGGCAGTATATACAACCAAGGAGCCCTGGTTGTGCAATGGTTAAGAGCTTGGATGCTAACCAAAATACTGGCAGTTCAAATCCACCAGCCACTCTTTGAAAACCCCATGGGGCAGTTCTACTCTGTCCTATAGGGTTGTTATGAGTTGGAATTGACTTGATGGCAATGGGTTTTTTTACAATCAAACATATCTATTCACAATTTCTACATGAACAGTTCAACAGCGTTGGTTACATACTTCACGTTGTGTCGCCATTCTCACTGTCTCTACCTGTATTGTTTCATCACCATTAATTTAGGCCCTCTGGCCCTTAACAATGAGCTCAAGCATAGCAACGATTGTAAGGATGGCACAGGACCAGGCAGTGTTTCGTTCCGTTGTGCATAGCGTTGCTATGAGTCGGAACCAACTCGACGGCATCTAACAACAACAAGAGCCCCTTATAGTTCTCATCTGTGCTTTATATTAACAGTTTACACTCAGATGGATAATTCTTTATAAGAGTGCTATGCTTGAAGCAAACATTCTTTATTAATTGGGCTAAACTGTTGTTTAGTTTAATGATGGCCATGGCAATTTTTTAAAAACATGATTTGCAATTTCTAAAACTGCATCAACATATAAAAATGATTGAAGTGGCAAATTTTTTTATATATATGTTTACCACAATAAATTAAAAAAAAAAAAACCTACACCAAAGTAGTCATCCTGGGACAAATGAGAAAATGTTTTAGATTCATTATATTTTTATTATAGTTTTGTATTGTTTTTATGTTGATGTTCATGTGTGCGTGGGGAGGGGGTCACAATAATCTTCCCAGTGGTTACATCCATCCATCTCTCCCTGTGACCATGCTGTGCTCTGAGAATCACTGAGCCTGCTCTCAAGTGTGCTGTGCAAAGCTCCCTGGACCAGGAAGTAAAGGAAGGGCTCCCCAGCCCTGTGGCCAGGGCATGACTGCCTATAATCAGTGCCACTCAGAGTTCAGGAACCAAGAATGCAGCTCTCAGTGAGTGTGGGACCAGTACTCCTCTGGCAGTGGACACAGTAACTGATGAAGAGAACCTTATAAGGGAGTCCTGGCTGTGTCCACGGCACAAGGACAGAGGTTTCCAGGGGCTGTTCAGGAGGGAGGTGGGTGAAGAGCAGCAGCCCTTGAATTACCATGGGGCCCTTTGGGGATATTGCTAGTAGTGGTGATCTGTTAAACAGAGCAGATTTTTACTAATCATTTCTCTCTCTCTCTCTTTTTTTTTTTAAATAATGTTTTATTGTATTTTTGGTGAAGGTTTACATAGCAGTTTAGGTTCCTATTCAACAATTTCTACACAAATTGTTCAGTGACATTGGTTATGTTCTTCACAATTTGTGAGCATTCTCAATATTCCCATTGTGGTTGTTCTGTTTCCATTAATCTAGTTTCTCTGCACTTTTAAATTCTCATCTTTATTTTAAAGTAATTGTTGACCTTTTGGTGTCATACAGATAATTTTTTAAAAGAGCACAGTACTCATGGGTGATATTCTTTATTTTGTGAGCCAACTGGTTATTTAGCTACAAGGTGACCTCAGGGGCAAGTTTTGGATTTTCGTCGATTTTTTTTTTTTAGGAATTTGAGGTTATATTCAACATTTTCCCCCCATTCTATGTGTCTCTGATCAGAATGGTTGGTAGTGGTAGCTGGACACCATCTAGTTCTTCTGGTTTCTGGGTAGATGAAGCCATGGTCCATGTAGACTATTCATCCTGTAGACTAGCCTCTTCTTTGTGTCTTTGGTTTCCTTCTTGCTCTTTTGCTCCAGATGAATTTAATCATTTTTCTTGAATCTGGGGTTATAAATCCACATGCAGTTTTTATTTTTTTAATAGAAAATATCTAACATATATAGAAGTAGAGAGAATGGCATAATAAATCCCTATGTACCCATTACGCAGCTTCGACAATTGTTGACTCATGGTCAATTTTGTTTCATCCATATTTTTCCCCATTTACCCTCCCTACCCAGATTTTGTAGCCATTTCCAGAAGTCATTATTTAATTCAAATTTCAAGATGTGTCTTTAAAGGAAATCAATTTTATTCATATTTCAATATGTGTCTTTAAAAGATGTTGTTATTGTTCAGTGACTGAGTAGAACTACTTCATAGGGTTTTCTTGGCTGTAATTTTAATCACCGAGCCTTTCTGCCTTGGAACCGCTGGGTGGATTCGAACCACCAGTCTCAGTTGAAAGCTCAACTGTGTTGCACCACTAGGAACTTAAAAAAAAAAAAAAAAACTGCAATGCCATTTTCACACCTAAACTACTGAACAGTATTTCCTTAATACCATTAAATTTCTAGTCAGTGTTCACATTTGCATGATTGTTTTGTGTGTGTTTTTTTCCCTCTCCATTCCTTCCTTTCTCCTTCCCTCCCTTCCTTCTTACAATTTGTTTGAATGAGATCCAAAAGAGATCCATACACTGAGATTGTTTGACATGTCCCTCAGTCTCTTGTAATCTGCAGATTCCCCCTCTGTCCCTCTTTCTTTTTTGGGGGGGGTTGCGTGTGTTTATTGCTATAAATTGACCACTAAGCACTGCTTTCACTGTGCCCCAAAGGTTCTGAAAGGATGTGTTTTTATTCTTATTTGATTATATGAATTTCTTTATTCTGTTTTGAATTTCTTCTATAACCCAATAGTTTTTGAGCAAGGTGTTGTTCAGTTTCCATGTGTTTGATTTTTTTTCCTTGCTTTTTCTGTTATTGATTTCTACTTTTATGGCTTTACGGTCAGAAAAGATGCTTTGTAATATTTTGATGTTTTGGATTCTGTTAAGGCTTGCTTTGTGGCCTAACACATGGTCTATTCTGGAGAATGCTCCATGTGCATTGGAAAAGAAAGTATACTTGGCTGCTGTTAGGTGGAGTGTTCTTATATGTCTGTGAGGTCAAGTTGGTTGATTGTGGCATTTAGCTCTTCTGTGACTTTATTGAGCTTCTTTCTGGATGTTCTGTCCTTCACTGAAAGTGGTGTGTTGAAATCTCCTACTATTATTGTGGAGCTGTCTATCTCTCTTTTCAGTGCTGTTAGAGTTTGTTTTATGTATTTTGGAGCCCTCTCATTGGATGCATAAATATTTAATATGGTTATGTCTTTCTGGTGTATTGACCCTTTAATCATGATGTACTGTCCTTCCTTATCTTTTGTGGTGGATTTTACTTTAAATTCTATTTTGTCAGAAATTAATATTGTCACTCCTGCTGTTTTTTGATTGTTGTTTGCTTGATATATATTTTTCCATCCTTTGAGCTTTACTTTGTTTGTGTCTTTAAGCCTAAGGTGTGTCTCTTGTAGGCAGCATATAGACAGATCGTGTTTTTTAAATCCATTCTGCCACTCTCTGTCTCTTCATTAGTGCATTTACTCTGTTTACATTCAATGTAACATAGGTATGAGATTAGTGCTGTCATTTTGATGTCTTTTTTTTGTGTGTTGTTGACAGTTTGCTCAACTTAATTTTCTGTGCTGAGTTGTTTTTCTTTATATATCTTCTTTTTCATTCTTGTTGATTATGTATTTGCTGAGTCTTTATGTTTTTCTTGTTTTTTTATTTTGATGTATAGGATTGTTAGTTTCCTTTGTGGTTACCTTAATATTTACCTCTATTTTTCTAAGTTTAAACCAATTTTATTTTTCTATATCACCTTGAATTTCTCTCCATATGAAAGATCTATGACTACACTTTTTAGTCCCTCTTTTTTGTTTTAGTGTTGTTGTCTTTTACATAATGACATCTCTTTTTCCCTGTTCTGAGTGTTTTAGCTTTGATTTATTTTTGTGATTTCCCTGTCTGGGTTGATATCTGGTTGCTCTGTCATGTGTTCTAGTTTTGGGTTGTTATCTGATGTTATTGATTTTCTAACCAGAGTGCTCCCTTTAGTATTTCTTCTAATTTTGGTTTGGTTTTTGCAAATTCCCTAAACTTCTGTTTATCTGGAAATGTCCTAATTTTGCCATCATATCTGAGAGACAGTTGTGCTGGATATATAATTCTTGGCTGGGAATTTTTTTTCCTTCAAGGCTTTATATATGTCATCCCATTGCCTTCTTGCCTGCATGGTTTCTACTGAGTAGTCCAAACTTAGTCTTATTGACTTCCTTTGTAGGTGACTTTTTGCTTATCCCTAGCTGCTCTTAGAATTCTCTCTTTGTCTTTGGTTTCGGCAAGCTCGATTATAATATATCTTGGTGACTTTCTTTTGGGATCTACATTGTGTGGGCTTCAATGAGCAACTTGGATAGATATCTTGTCATCTTTCGTGATATCAGGGAAGTTTTCTGCCTATAAATTTTCAACAATTCTCTCTGTTTTCTTTTATCCCCCTCCCCCCCCCATTCTGATACTCCAATCACTCGTAGGTTATTTTTTTTGATAGAGTCCCGCATAATTCTTAGAGTTTCATTAAAAAAAAAAAAATTCCTTTATCTGATTTTTCCTCAAATATGTTGGTGCCAAGTGCTTTATCTTCAATCTACTCATTCTGACTTCCATTGCCTCAATTCTGCTCTCATGACTTTCTATTGAATTGTCTAATTCTGAAATTTTATTGTTAATATTCTGAATTTCTGTTTGCTGTCTCTCTATGGATTCTTGCAGCCTATTAAACTTGTCATTATGCTCTTGTCTAATCTGCTTAAGTTCCTCTAATGCTTTATCTGTGTACTGATTGGCTCATTCTGTGATTTGCCTGATCTCCTTCCCGATCTCTTGTATATTAATCTTTTGTATTCTACCTCTGGTAATTCCGGGAAGTTCTCTTCATCTAGAAGATTTAAAAAAAAAAAAAATTTATTGTGGTTTAAGTGAAAGTTTACAAATCAAGTCAGTCTCTCATACAAAAATTTATATACACCTTGCTATATACTCCTAGTTGCTCTACCCCTAATGACACAGCATACTCCTTCTCTCTACTCTCTATTTTTGCTTCCATTCGGTCAGCTTCTGACCCCCTCTGCTCTTTCATCTCCCCCCCAGACAGGAGGTGCCCACAAAGTCTCATGTGTCTACGTGATCCAAGAAGCTCACTCCTCACCAGTATCATTTTCTATCCCATAGTCCAGTCCAATCCCTGTCTGAAGAGTTGGCTTTGGAAATGGTTCCTGTCTTGGGCTAACAGGTCTGGAGACCATGACCACCGGGGTCCTTCTAGTCTCAGTCAGACCATTAAGTCTGGTCTTTTTATGAGAATTTGAGGTCTGCATCCCACTGGTCTCCTGCTCCCTCAGGGGTTCTCTGTTGTGTTCCCTGTCAGGGCAGTCATCAGTTGTAGCTGGGCACTATCTAGTTCTTCTCATCTCAGGATGATCAGAAGATTTCTTGATTCTTTGTTTTGGGAGCTTGCTGAAGCCATAATGGTCTGCCTCTTTATGTGATTTGATATTGACCGTTGTTTCCAAGCCATCAATAAGTTATTGTATTTATTTATTTTATATTTGCTTACTGTGTCCTAGCTTCTTATTTTGTTTTGATATGCCCAGATAGGCTGTTCAAGCCAGCTAGTTTGATTATTGGCACCTTTGAAGCTCTAAAGTCCTGTCACCAGGTCGTTAGAGCTGTTACTAAGTATGTGAGCCCAGAGGTCTGTTCACTTTTCTTGTACGAATTCAGCTCAGGTGTCGAGGTAGTCAGTCACCAAGCGTGTGGTGTAGGCTTTCACCTATAGCCTAGAGGATCAGGGGTGATTGGTGTGGGCACAGGCATCTGGCTGTAGAAGGGGTCACGTGCTGAGCAAGGAAAGCATGTCCCTGTTCCCTAAAGCGTGTAGGTGGTTGGGTTTTGCAGCTGGACTATGGGCACCCAATGCTGTTGGCTGTAAGGACTGGGAGGCACCACTAATTCTTGGACCTCTGTCAAGGGTGGCCAGGTGTCGTGGGTGGAGCCACCAGTCCTCAGGCCCCTGATGTGGGTAGGTGAGGATCCTGCTTAATAGGCAGAGCAGTGTCAAATGTCATGAACCTACCTCTCTACCATGTAGCTGAAACAGTTGAAGTTAGACTTCAGGTATATACCCTGTTGCACTGTGCAAATGAGGACCTATGCTGTTGAAATGGGCCCACACGGGTCTATGCAGGGGTAAATGGCTCTCAAAGTCTGTGGACCCCTTATGCCTGTGCCTAGGCAAAGGAACTGTTTCTGCTCTGAGTTCCTGGCTTAGGGGAGCCAGCAGATTATTTTTTCTTCTGTTTGTTAATTTGTTCCCTCTCCAAGGCCAGGAGAATGGCTCAGGAAGGATACAGGGTCCTTCTTGCAGCCCAGGGGATGCAGCCACCTGAGACCCAGTGCAGAGTGGGGAGGGAACAGGTAAGTGGGAGAGAGGTTTTTCCCAAAGGGATATTTTTGGATCCATGTGGTAGGTTAAATGCAGGTACTTATCTTTTGCCGATTGAGGGCAGCTTCTCGGTTGTTCTGGAGGGTTGAGCAGGTTCTCCAATGCTTTTTCTCTCCCGATGTGGAAAATGTATCCCAAAGGCCACTACTTGCCTCACTGTGCTCGCGTTAGTGGAATAGGCCTGCGGGGTGCCAGTTCGTGCTGGGTCAGGTCTGGCAACTCCTTGCTGCTTCTGAACGATTCCTCCTTCCCCCTGCCACTCAGTCCAATTCCTCAACTTTGCCTTTGATGTTCAGGGCTCCTAGCTTGTTATATATAATCATTTCACTTGTCTTTTCAGGTCTTTGTTGTAAGAGGGACCACAGAAAGCATCTGACTACACCACCATCTTAGCCCCACCTCTCCCTCTTTCTTTTCTTCTGTGTACTTTTCTAAAATCTGGTCATTTGTTCTGTAGCATTTCTCACAGTCAATATTTTAATGGTTATTTCCCCATAATGTCTTTTTAATATGTTCTGAACCCTGGTGGCACAGTGGTTAAGTGCTCAGCTACTAACTGAAAGGTCAGCAGTTTGAACTCACCACCTGCTCTTTGGGAGGAGGATGTGGCAGTCTGCTTCTGTAAAGGTTACAGCTTAGGAAACCCTATGGGGCAGTCCTATCCGTTCTATAGAGTTGCTATGAGTCAAATCGACTCAAAGGCAAAGGGTTTGGGTTTTTGGTTGTTTCTTGTATTTCTTGAAATTTGGTAGTTAAATCTAGAAAACTGATCAGATTCAGATTCAAGTTTAATTTTTCTTTTGTTGGCCAGATTACTTCATAGGTGGTGCTAGGTGCTCTTACCAGGAGGTACATAACACCTGGTTGCCTCTGTTTTGGTAATCATCAGCTACTGATGATTATTGCCCAGAGTCATTATTTTATTACAAAATGGTGATATTCCAATTTCTGTAATTTCTCTTTGTCTACTTTTATAAAAGGAGGCTTCCTTTTGTCAAGTGGGACTCAGAAGGAACTACGTCTGTTTTGTTATGTAAAGTATCTAAGAACCTCAAGTGTAGACATAGACTTAATACTTCCCTTTTGATGGCTATGGTTTTGACCATGATGAAAATCAAATAGCCTTTGAGAGTCTGTCAGTAGTGCTTTGATGATCAGCCCTCACCCAACAGCTCCAGCTTTTCCAAAACAACAGAAGTGGCTCTATGTTAATTATTTTGTCTAATGTAAATACCATCTTGGGGTTGGACACTACTTCTGACTCAAAGTCTGTGACTAGCTCAGTGATTTATGAGGCTTTGGAGGTCATTTAGGGAGCCCTGGTGGCACAGTGGTTAAGCATTCGGGTGCTAACACAAAGTTCAGCAGTTCAAAACCACCAGCAGCTCTATGGGAGAAAGATGTGGCAAACTGTTTCTGTAAAGACAAAAAAGAAAGAAAGAAAGAACAGCCAAAGCTGTTGCTATCAAGTTGATTCCAACTCATTGTGACCCTATAAAACCCATTGCCGTCAGGCTGATTCCTACTCGTAGCAACCCTACAGGACAGAATAGAAATGCCCCATAGAGTTTCCAAGGAGTGCCTGGTGGATTTGAACTGCCAACCTTTTGGTTAGCAGCTGTAGCACTTAACTGCTATGCCACAAGGTTTCCTTGTGACCCTATAGGACAGAGTAAAACTGCCCCAAAGGATTTCCAAGGAGCAGCTGGTGGATTTGAACTGCTGATCTTTTGGTTGGCAGGCAAGCTCTGAACCACTTCACTGGCAGGGTTCCTACGTAAAGATTATAGCCTTGGAAATGGATTACAGCCTTAGAAACCCTATGGGGGCAGTTCTACTCTGTCCTATAGGGTCACTGTGAGTTGTAATAGACTTGGTGGCAGTGGTTTTGGTTTTGGAGGTCATCATCTCCCAGTACTGACCTGTTCTGCTACGTGTATACGTCTCAGTATGTGTGTTGTTAAAAAAAATTAAAACTCAAAGAAATTTAAACACAAGGTTTATTCTGGGCAGTTATTCTCTATGAATATTGGGAGACCATTATGATTCCAGAAAAAGCAAATGGCTTGAAGTAAACCAGTTAAAACAAGGCTTATAAAGAGAAGAGGAGAGAAGATCAACCCTTGGCTAACCTTAACATTGATTGAATTCTGCCCTCCTCCTTTTACTGAGACCAACTGATACCAGGTCACAAAGTGTCTCTGAGCCCACCCCCCTTCTCCGCAGCCATGCCCTTTAAAATTCAAATTTAGTAAGCTTGGCTTCCAACAAGAAACAAAATATTTGCAACTTTGGGTGAAAGAAAAGCTGCTGGCAGGATTAATTTTGAAAAGGGATTTCTTTAAAGTAAATATTTTAAAAGGTCACTTATTTTTCTCTTTGACAGTGTCCACCAACCCCCACACTCTCTAAGGGAGGTAAAGTCTGGCTTCGGGTGTCTTGTAGAGGACACTTAATTCGGTCATTAACGCTCCCAAAAACTCAGAAATCACAAATGGTCTCATTAATCCGTAAGTAAAATGCAGAAGGCAGTCTTGTTTCTGGGCCTAAGACTCTGCTTTTTGCAGTGTACACTGGGGCATCAAGGTACAGTTTATGGCCCCTGCCTTCCTCATTTTATCCCTCTGTGGGGACCGGACAGATGGTAATAAGACAGTCTTCCTTTAAACATTCATGCCTGAAAGAGTAAAAGGAACTTCGTAAATTAAAGAAGGCTCTTCTAGTGGTGCAAAGGTTAAGCACTCGGCTGCTAACTGAAAGGTTGGCAATTTGAACCCACCCAGAGCCTCCTCAGGAGAAAAAACCTTGCGATCTGCTCCCAGAAAGATTAAAAAAAAAAAAAAAAAGCCAAACACATTGCCAGCGATTCCAACTCATACCAACCTTACGGGACAGAGTAGAGCTGCCCTGTAGGGTTTATAGCCTAGGAAACCCTATGGGGCAGGTCTACTCTGTCATGTGGCCCAACAACAACAACCTCCAGTGCTCTAGGAAGTGACACTACATCCATCACAAAATGTCTCAGCTGCAAGCACCTAACAGGAAATCTGACTAGCAGCGGACACATAGGATGGTATCTTTTCATCCAACAATGCTTGGTGCCTCCATGCAGCGCTGCTCTTAGGATCCCAGGTTTCCCTATGTTTACTCTCTGTCCCTCCTCCATCCACCCAAAGCATCCTTAATGCAGTACTCTTTCACAGAGTACTTTTCAACTCAATCACAGCAACTAGCTCATCACAAAGCCGGAGTCTTCGCAGACCTTCTGTTCATTTTAGTTAGCCTGTATTTACTTCAATCAACTTCTCAGCTAAGGAATGAAACGGTATTTAGGACACAATCTTTCTCAGAATGGTGAGTTTGCACTTTTTTAAAGACAATTTTCTAGAGGATGATTGATCCTTTTTCATCTGCAGTCTAATTCGCAAGGGCTTTTCTGAGCGGAATTTTCTGTTTCACCTTGAGATAATTTTTTCTTTACCTACAAAGTTTTTTAGGCTGATGTGTTTGTCAACTAAATACACACACGTATTCGCACGTATTCTAACAGGCTTTCAGGGCATGCATTTTCTAAGGCCTAGCCGCCATGCTTAAAAAAAAAAAAAAAAAGAGCTGAAATGTTCCTTTGCCATCCATCACTGATATGAAAATGAACCGTCTGTTTTCTTTGGTAATAGCTAAGGGCAAAGACCACCAATTAAACGCCCTTCATTAGGCACAATCAATAGAGATTTGGAGGTTTTTCCTCGAGTCTAGACTCCTGTTCGAGAACGAAATCTTAGAATGAGGCATGTTTCCTGCAAAAGGCCTGAGGACAAAGGGACCTGCTGATTGCCGCCCATGTGACTCAGGGAAATGCCAGCCCTGAAGCTTAGGTTTTGGACCCTTACATGGCAGGAGGCAGAGTGATGGATGGAGCCCCTGTTTGAAGGTCTGCATGGCAATGAAAGGGCCAGGCCTGCTGTGCTTGCTGGGCGCTGAGCTTTCTCAGCTGTCATTTCCCAGCTCGCTGTAAACCTGAGCTGAGCCTCCGATAGACAGAGCTTGGGGAGCTGCCACTGACCCGCCAGGCTGGACAAACACAGTCTGTGCCTAAGCAGAACTGGTGAAGGCCCCACCTTGTCCAAGGAGCCCTGGTGGCACCACCGTTAAAGCACAGGGCTGCTAACCGAAAGGTCAGCGGTTTGAACCCACCAGCTGCTCTGCAGAAGAAAAGACCTGGCAACCTGCTCCTGTAAAGATTATAGCCTAGAAGACCCTGTGGGACAGTGTGACTCTGTCACATGAAGTTGCTATGAGTCAGGATGAACTTGATGGCACACAACAATAACAACCACCACCTAGGCCAGGAAGTCCCTGGGTGGTGTAAACAGTTAAGCACTTGATTACTAGCTGAAAGGTTGGCAGTTCAAGCCCCGCCCCCCCAGAGGCACTTTGGAAGAAAGCCCTGGCCATCTGCTTTCAAAAGATCATAGCCATTGAAAACTCTGTGGAGCACAGTTCTACTCGGCGCATGTGTGTCACCATGAGCCGGGATTGACTCCATGGACACTAACAACACCTTGTTCGGGCAGTCGGAGGGGCACCCAGAATCAGTCTGAGCCTGCTCTGTGTTCTGAAAATGTTTCCTACTTTGGGCACTGTGGGAGAAGTCACTGAAGGAAGATACTTACTGATGCTGCCCCACCCAGCACTATTCTGGGGAAAGGGGATCTTGGAAAAACCATTGTTTGGAGACGGTGGCTTGATCGTCTCCCTCAACACCCTGCCCATTACAGATTGAATTGTGTCCTTAAAAAAAGGCATGCTGAAGCTCTAACTCCTGGTAACTGTTAAGTACTTGGTTTGGAGAGAGGGTCTTGAAGAAGTTGTCAGCGCGCATGAGGTCATACCGGAGGAGGGCAGGTCCTAGTCCCAACTGACTGGTGTCCTTGTGGAAGAGAAGAGACACGGAGAGACAGGGAGAGGAAGGATGGCCACGTGACAGTGGAGTTATGCTGCCACAAGCCAGGGACCATCTGGGCTACCAGAAACTGAGAAAGACGAGAAAGGATCTTCCCCTAGAGCTTTAGGAGAGAACGTGGCCCCGTCAAGCCTGTTGCCGAGGAGTCAATTCGGACACAGCAACCCTATAGGACAGAGTAGAACTGCCCCATAGGGTTTCCAAGGCCATAATCTTTACAGAAGTATATTGCCACATCTTTCTCCCTCGGAGCAGCTAGTGGGTTCAAACCGCCAACCTTTTGTACCACCAAGGCTCCGCATAGCCCTGTGGATACCCTGGATTTTGACCACTGTGAGATAAGAAATTTTGGGTTTTGAAGCCACCCACTTCGTGGCATTAGGAAACAAATACAGCCCTTTCTGCTCTCAGGGCCATATAAGCCTAGGAGAGCCTGTCAGGTTTTAAACACTTGGTCATCTTTGGTGATCTATCATAGAGTTCCCTCCTTTGATGCTGAAAGGTTCTTTCCTAGACTGTAGTGTGGGATGCAGAGAAAGGCCCACATCACCCCAAGTACAGGACCTCTGAGGAGTGGGGGAGGGGCCGGACATTAGTTAAAGCCCAGGTGTGTGGGTGGGAGGCTTGGCATGGTACATGCATCATCTCATTTGAATCTCCAAGTCCCCCTTGTAGAGAGTGGCAGCACCCAGGCCTTTCTCCTAGTCTGTCTTAATCTGGAAGCTCTGCTGAAACCTGTTCACCATAGGTGACCCTGCCAGTATTTGAAATACCAGTGACATAGGCAATATGCAAGCCTCCACTGGCAGATAAGTGCAGATGGGTGGTAGCTTCACGTGAGGTGAATTGGCTGGGAATTGAACCTGGGTCTCCTATATGGAAGGCAAGAATTCTACCACTGCCTCACCTCAAGTGTAAAGCACAGGTAAAAATGCTTAGCTCTTTTCCATACAGGAGAGATGCAAAACTCCAGTGAAAGGATGTGAAAATGCTTAGTAAACAGAATCTCTGAACCAATGAGCAGTATTATTATTATCTGTTTTATGAGGGACTGTTCAAAATGCATGAAAGGACCCCAGTGAGGAAACCTAAGATTGTTGTGAGGACATCGCTTCAGGTTGGGCTTGGCCAGAGGCTCCCTGTAGATTTGAGGGTGTCCAGAGTGTGCTGCCTCTAGGCTCGGCTGACACGCCTGCCTCTGTCGGTGAACTGCGTGTGCCTGAGACATACAGGAAATCCATTTCAGGGATAGCCAGCAGTCAAGCTGCCGTGGACAAGGGGTCTGGAGAATGTGGACTGGACTCAATTGTCAGTGGTATGCAAAGGGATCTAGGCTGGCAAGTAGATGTGGTAGAAGGTCAACAAGTGGAAGGCTGACCCACTCCTGCAAGGTGATAGTCACCTAAGGCGAGTCGACCAGTGACCAGCAGCTGGTCCTTTGTCTTGCAAGATCATAAATTTTATTTTCTTTCAGAGTTGACCAAATTTTGGGGTTCTCTACTATACAGCTACAGTGGTCAAAACAGCCTGGTACTGGCACAATGACAGATACATTGACCAACGAAACAGAGTTGAGAACCCAGGTTTAAATCTATGCACCTACAGTCACCTGATCTTCGACAAGGGCCCAAAGTCCATCAAATGGTGAAAAGACAGCCTTTTAAACAAATGGTGCTGGCAAAACTGGATGTCCACCTGCAAAACCAAAAACTAATTCAAAATGGATCAAAGATCTAAATATAAAATGAAAACTATAAAGATCATAGAAGAAAAAATAGGATCAGTGCTACAGGCCCTAATACATGGCATTAACAGGATAGAAACCGTAACTAACAACACACAAACTCCAGAAGACAAGCTAGACAACTGGGATCTTCTAAAAATTAAACACTGATGCTCATCAAAAGACTTCACTGAAAGAGTCAAAAGAGAAACTACAGACTGGGAAAAAATTTTGGCTATGACAAATCTGACAAGGGTCTAATCTCTAAAATCCACAGGAAAATCCAACACCTACAGCAAAAAAGACAACTCAATTAAAAAATGGGTAAAGGAAATGAACAGACACTTCACCAAAGAAGACAGTCAAGCGTCTAATAGACACATGAGGAAATGCTCCTGATCACTGGCCATTAGAGAAGCGTAAATCAAAACCACAACGAAATACCATCTCATTCCGACATTATTGGCACGAATCAAAAAAACAGAAAAAAACAAATGTTGGAGAGACCGCGTGGAGATTGGAACTCTTATATACTGCTGGTGGGAATGCAAAATGGTATAAACATTTTGAAAAATGATATGATGCTTCTAGAAAAAGAAATACCATCTGATCTAGCAATCCCACTCCTAGGAACATATCCTAGAGAAATAAGAGCCGTCACACAAATAGACATATGCACACCCATGTTCATTGCAGCATTGTTCACAATAGCAAAAAGATGGGAACAACCTGGATGCCTATCAACAGATGAATGGATAAACAAATTATGGTACAGACACACAACGGAGTACTACACAACGTTAAACAACAATGATGAACCTGCCAAGAATCTCACAACATGGATGAATCTGGAGGGCATTACGCTGAGTGAAATAAGTGAATCACAAAAGGACAAAAGCCAATATTGTATGAGACCATCACTATAAAAACTCATGAAAAGGTTTACACACAAAAAGAAACAATCTTTAATGGTTACGAGGGAGGGAAGGGGTAGGAATGGAAAAACACTATATAGGCAATAGATAAATGGTAATTTTGGTGAAGGATACGCACTACTGGGAAAGCCAGCACAACTTGTCCAAGGCAAGGTCATGGAAGCTCCATAGATATGTCCAAACTTCCTGAGGGACCGAATTACTGGGCTGAGGGCTGTGGGGACCATGTCTTGGGGAACATCTAGCTCAACTGATATTACGTAGTTTACAAAGAAAATGTACATTCTTTGGTGAGTAGTGTCTGGGATCTTAAAAACTTGTGAGTGGCTATCTAAGATACTCCACTGGTCTCTCCCCATTTGGAGCACGGGAGAATGAAGAAAACCAAAGACACAAGGGAAAGATTAGCCCAAAGGACTAATGGATCACAACTGCCACTGCCTCCACCAGACTGAGTCTAGCACAACTAGATGGTGCCGGGCTACTACCACTGACTGCTCTGACAGGGATCGCAATAAGGGGTCCCAGACAGAGCTGGAGAAAAATGTAGAACAAAATTCTAACTCACAGAAAAAAGACCAGACTTACTGGCCTGACAGAAACTGGAGAAACCCTAAGAGTATGGCCCCTAGACACCCTTTTAGTTCAGTAATGAAGTCACTCCTGAGCTTCACCCTTCAGCCAAATATTAGACCCATAAAACAAAATGAAACTAAAGGGGCACACCAGCCCAAGGGTAAGGACTAAAAGGCAGGAGTGGACAGGAAAGCTGGTAACAGGGAACCCAAGGTGGAGAAGGGAGAGTGTTGACGTGTCATGGGGTTGGTAACCAACGTCACAAAACAATATGTGTACTAATTGTTTAATGAGAAGCCAGTTTGTTCTGTAAACCTTCATCTAAAGTACAATAATAATTAAAAAAAAAAAAAACCCTAAAAAAAAATGGGGGGCTCTGACTCACCTTAACAAAGCTCACAAGAAACTGATATATAAAACTAGAGGGCAGGCTTACTAATTTACAATGATAATATAGTGGTCCATTTGACCAGATCAACACATGGTTTCACATGAGTTCCAGAAAAAGTAGAATTGTCAGACTGATCAGTATTAATAGCAGATGGTTAGCTGGTCAGCTAGGAATCAGAAGAAAGGAGTTGGCTATATGTGGCATTAGGCTAAGATGGACAGGTACACTCTTTTTCCTAGATGATAATCCTACCATGGAGACTGGATCAAGTCCTTGATCAAACTACCCTACTCCCAGACAGAGATTGGATGGGCAATGCCAACATTTATTTTAGGCACTTTTCTTTTTCTAACCTTCCATTGCAGACCCATCTGTCTTCTCATCGACATTTTCTCTCGTTAGCTAAGGTTCACATTCAATCAGGTTAGAGTGGGGCTCGGCAGAACTGGGATCCATTCAGTTTCCAGGCCTCTGTACCCCCTGTGCTGACTGCATAGTTTACAGGGTAATCTTATCCTTTATTTCCAAACTCTTTGGAAAGACAGGCATGTGGAGTCTAGGATGGGTGGGTGGCAGTGTGGAGATTCCAGAAGATCCTTTAGATGTGCAGCAAGATGCTCATTAAAAAAAAAAAATTCGGTGCCATTGAATTGCTTCCAACTCATGGTGACCCCATGTGTGTCAGAGTAGAACTGAGCACCACAGGGTTTTCAATGGCTGACTTTTTGGAAGCAGATCACAGGTCTTTCTTCTGAGGTGCCTCTGAGTGGACTCGAACAGCCAACCTTTCAGGCGTTAGCAACCAAATGTGTTAAGGCTCCTATTAGCAGCTGGGGATCCCAGGACAGACTTCATCCCCTGTCAAGAGCTAATTGGATAAAAAATCATCTATATGAAACCAAATGGTCAACGTTTACTCAAAAACAAAGACAAGAAGGCAAGGGGCAGGGAAACTAGATTACCGGAAATGGAACAACCAAAATGGAAATAATGAGAAGGTTGACACACTCTGAAAAATGTAACCAGTGTCACTGCACAAATTGTGTAGAAATTGTTAAACACAAGCTTTCACCGAAAACACAATAAAATGCTTTAATTAAAAATGAAATCTAATTGGAGGTCAGGACACCAGTCAAACAGATGGGGTTCACATTAGGCTTCCAGTACCAGCAGCGACACTTGAATATACCCAGGAAAACAGGGCAGATACCTGGTCATAAAGGCTGAGCTGGCCAGCATTGGGAGGGGGAGGAGAAAGCAGGGTCCTGGCTCGTGTCCCCACCTCCACTGTGACCCTGTGGCTCACCAGTTACAGAGTGCAACTGCAGTTGCCACGTGGAGACTGGTTTGGGTTGGGTTGTGGACTGGGAGAGGCTTAGCCTGTGTGTTGGTAGACCTGAGCCTGCAAGGGGCTGATGTTCTTAGCAGGCATCACTGAGACTAAACGAAGAAAGAAGGTTTGGAGAGCCAGTGATATTGGCCAATGAAGGGAGACTGGTGCTAACCCTGTGGGCCGTATAAAAATTCTGTGATGTGTTTTGGAAAGTGATTTGCAAGGGCAAAGTGAGAGGTTAGGATCTGCCTCCCTGATTCCTGGGCTCACCGCTAATATGTAGAGCAGCTTGCTTTCAGGACAGTTCATGGACTTTTTCTCCCAATCCTTGAACAACCATTGTTATTTTTTTTTCTCAGTAGCATGTCGAAGATTTAGTTAGAGAGTAAGGGGCTCCAAGCACTGGCTTTAGAGTGAGATAGACCCTTTCTTTGAATCCCAGCTCTGCCATCTACTGGCTATGGGGTATTGTGCAAATCATTTAATCTGTAAGCCTCCTCAGTTTCATCAGTGGAAAATGGGAGTGGGCAGTGGTGGGTCAAGGGTAGAATTCTCCCCTTCCACGTGGGAGACCCGGGTTCAATTCCTGGCCAATACATCCCATGCCCAGCCACCACTCCTCTGTTGTTAGAGGCTTGCATGTTGCTATGATGCTGAACAGGTTTTGGTGGAGCTTCCAGACTAAGGTGGACTAGGAAGAAAAGCCTGGAGATTCAATTTCAAAAATCAGCCAATCAAAACTTTATATCACAATGGTCCTAGCCACAACCGACCAAGGGGATGTCACTTCATTCTTTTTGTACATGGGGTTGCCATGAGTTGGGGGCCAACTTGGCAGCAGCTAGCAACAACAAAATAAGAGTGATAATTTTTATCTCCCCTGTTTGTTTTGGGAAACGGTGGTGGTGGTGTAGTGGTTAAGGGCTACGGCTGCTAACCAAAGGTCGGCAGTTCGAATCTACCAGGCGCTCCTTGGAAACCCTATGCGGCAGTTCTACTCTGTCCTTTAGGGTCGCTATGAGTCAAAATTGACTTGACGGCAGCGGGTTTGGTTTGGTTTTTGTTTGTTTGTTTTGTTGTACTTTAGATGAGGGTTTACAGAACAGATTAGTTTCTCATCAAATAGTATACATGCCGTTTTATGACATTTGTTAACACCCCCATGAAATGTCAACATTCTCCCTTCTCGACCTTGGGTTCCCTATTACCAGCTTTCTTGTTCCCTCCTGCCTTCTAGTCCTGGCCCCTGGGCTGGTGTGCCCCTTTAGCCTAGTTTTGTTTTATGGGCCTGTCAAATCTTTGGCTGAAGGGTGAACCTCAGGAGTGACTTCGTTATTGAGCTGAAAGGGTGTCCTGGGGCCATACTCTCAGGGTTTCTCCAGTCTGTATCTTTTGTTTGTTTTGAAGATTAACTGCCAGTGCCTGGCATGAAGGTTTATTCAGTAAATATTTGTTGATGTTTGTATCAATGAGATGATGTTTATAAAATGCTTAGGTAGTGATGGACATAGAATAAATGTTCAACAATAATAAATGGCATTAATATTATCATCTGCAGAACTACAGGGCTCAGTCCCAGCTATGTGTATGTAGGTACACCCAGAGGAGAGTGCACAAGTCTTCCTGTCTCTACCCACAGAGCCACAGTGCAAAGCTTTAAACCATGCAATGGAAAGCAATATTAAGTTTTTTGTTTTGTTTTGTCTGTTCAATTTTGTCACACGTTTTTAATTAAGCTTTTTAATTTTGAAATAACTTTAGATTTACATTCAGTTATAAGGAATAATACAGGCAGATTCCCCAAAGTTTCACCCCAAAGTGACATTAGAAAAAGGTACTTGCACTCAGAAAAAAGTACAATATCATAACCACATGTTGACATGGCTACAGTCAAGATACAGAACATTTCTATCAACATGAGTATTCCACACTTTGCCCTTTTGTAGTTAGATCCACCTCCCTCTCCCCCTCCCTTCTATGTAAACCTGGACAACCACTAATCTGTTCTACATTTCTGTAATTTTGTCATTTCAAGAATGTTATATAAATGGAATCACACAGTGGGTAACCTTTTGAGATTCATGGGTTTTTTTTTTGTTTGTTTGTTTGTTTGTTTCACTCAGCATAATTCTCTGGAGACTCATCTAAGTCCTTTTCCTTTGTTCTAAATTTGTTCTTTTTTATTGCTGAGTAATATATCACACACAGTATGGGTGTACCACAGTTTGTTTGATTATTCACCTGTCGAAAGTATACCTGGGTTGTTTCTAGTTTTTGGATAAGCTAGTAAGTTTTGATGGCTCTTTTCAACTGCTCCTGATCACGAGCCCACATTCATCCAGGGTCAGCTTCCTCCTTCCGTTCTCCATAGAGTACTTGGGTGATGCAAATGGTTAATGCTACTAACAGAAAGGTTGGAGGTTTGAGTCTACCTGGAGGTGCCTCAGAAGAAAGGCCTAGTAATCTACTTCTGAAAAATCAGCCATTGAAAAGCCTATGGAGCACAGTTCTACTCTGACACATACGAGGTCACTAGGAGTCAGAGCTTACTCCATGGCAACGGTTTTTGTTATGGGTTTGGAAGGGTGGGGGGCCCATGGGAAACTGCATTCTCTCAACTCACACTTCCCAACCAGTGTGGCAGCTCACAACATCTGCATTTGCTCCCTCGCAGAGTGGGGTAGAAAGGGAGTCCACATTGTTTTTCCTAAACCAATGGCTGAAAGCACAGAAGCATATTTCCTTCTTTCTGTGCTGCACAGCCTTGGAGCTTCTTCTCATGTCCCAGCCATTTCCTATCTCTGCTAGGAACTGACATTCCCTGAGCACAAACACAGACGTTCCCAGCAGATGGTGAAATTGTAAACTGGTGCAGCCACTGTGGAAAATGGTTTGGCAATATCTCAGAAAAGTTAAACATAGAATTACCAGCAATTCCACACCTGGATATACCCCAAAGCCAACCCATTGCTGTCGAGTAGATCCTGACTCATAGCGACCTTGTAGGACACAGTAGAACAGTCCCATAGGGCTCCCAAGGCTGCAATTTTTATGGAGAGCCCTAGTGGCACAGTGGTTAAGAGCTCATGCTGCTAGCCAAAAGGTCCACAGTTCAAATTCACCAGCCACTCCTTGGAAACCCTATGGGGCAGTTCTACTCTGTCCTATAGGGTTGCTATAAGTTGGAATCGACTCGATGGCAATGGGTTTAGGTTTGGAATCTTTCCAGAAGCAGATTGCCACATGTTTTTCCTGCAGAGCAGCTGGTGAGTTCAAATTGCTGACGTTTTGGTTAGCAGCTGAGCTCCTTGGTATATACCTAAGAGACTTGAAACTAGGGACTCGAACAGGCATGTGTACACCAGTGTTCATTGCATCACTATTTACAATACTCAAAAGGTGGAAACAACCCAAGTGTCCATCAAAAGATGAATGGGTATAAACTTAAGGGTGGAGCAAACATGGCACTACAGAAAAAAGCACTACACTGTTCTTCCAAAGCAAAGACCCAAAAAACTAAGTAAAACAAAGGCAAACATCAATCCTGGAACCCTAAGCATCAAATGAAGAGATAAAGAACTCAACCAAGCACCAAATGGAATAAGAAACTGACAGAGAACAGAGAGTGAGGAGGGGTATGGAGCAGTGGTCGCTTATCAGCTAACGCAGCACAGATTCACCATCTTGGACTCCTGTTGGAGATCAGCAGAGAGGGAGTATACGAAAGCAGCTTCACAGAGCTCCCAGCAGAAGACAGAGTTCCTGGCTTCCTCAGCACCTTTTTTATTTTTTTGGCTCCTGTTTCTCTCTCCTCTTTTTCTTCTTTCCAAACCCACCTAGCTCCACACATCACAACCTCCCCCCCCCACCGCCTATCTGCACTACGTGCTGAACATCACACCCCAGAGCAGCACAGGCACAGACTACCATAACCTGCCCTGCGCTGGCACCTTGCTTTGGAAGGATGGCATGGTTCTTCTTTCCATAGCGCCTTTTTGGCCCCAGTATGTGCCACAAACAATCCATCCCAACACCCTCCCTTCAACGTGTCCTGTTGCACCACAGCTGAGCAACTGGCCCTGCCCATTGGACAAGGAGGTGAAAAGTATCGTGCCCACAGATGAGCAAACAACCAAGAACGCACAGCCTGTCTGCTCAGACATAACCAAATAAAACAAAAAACAGGATGAAAGAAACAATTTTACAATTAATAAACAAAGAAAATAACTACTGAATGTCCCAAAGACGCAATACCAAAACATATTTTTAAAAAAGGACAGAATGATCCAGTAGGCTTCCAAAATAAAACTCCAGGTAGCTTTCCAGTAGAAGAAAAGACACTAGAACTACCTGATAGGAAATTCAAATCTCTAACATTCAGAACTATCCAAGAGCTGAAGCAAAAAGCAGACAAAAATGAGGAAAAAAATAGACAAATTCATGGAAAAGGCAGACAAAATAGTGGAAGAATTCAGGAAAATAATACAGGAACAAAATGTCAAAATAAATTCACAACTAGAAATCATACAAAAACAATGATTAGAAATCCAAAAGATAAACAACAAGATTTCAGAAGTGGACAATGTCTTAGAAGGTCTGAGAAGCAGGTTTGAAACAACGGAAGACAGGATCAGCAAAATTGAAGGCAAATACTTGGATACCTCTTTGTTTGAGGAAAAATCAGAAAAAAAAAAAAAATGAAGGAACCCTGAGAATGATGTGGGATACAATCAAAAGCAAAAATTCACAAGTGATTGGAGTTCCAGAACAGGGGGAGAAAACAGAAAACATAGAGAGAATCATTGAAGAGTTGCTGACATAAAACTTCCCTAATATCATGAAAGATAAAAAGCTGACCATCCAAGAAGTTCAACGAACCCCATATAGGGCAGACCCCAAAAGAAAATCACCAAGGCATATCATAATCACACTCACTAAAACCGAAGATAAAGAAAGAATCCTGAGAGCAACTTGGAAAAATGAAAAGTCACATTCAGAGGGGAAACAATAAGATTAAGCTCTGATTACTCAGCAGAAACCATTCAGGCAAGAAGGCAATGGGATGACAAATTTAAAACCTTGAAAGAAAGAAATTGCCAACTCAGAATAATATATCCCACAAAATTCTTGTTCAAATATGATGATGAAATTAGGACATTTCCAGATAAACATAAATTAAGGGAATATGTAAAAACCAAACCAAATTTACAAGAATTATTAAAGGGACCCCTTTGGTTTGAAAACAAACAATATCAAACTACAGTCTGAATCTAGGACACAAGATTGCACCAGCCAGATACCAACCTAGGAAATGAACTCTCAAGGGTTATTCAAAACTAAAAGATTTACAACAGAGAACCAGAGAAGTTAATCTGTAAATGACCACAGTATCAAAACAATAAAAGAGCGAATAAATGGTGGAGGTATAGAACTTTCTAATGGAGAGGAAGGCAAGGAGATAACAAGTAATAAAAGACTGGTTCAAACCTAGGAAGATAAGGGTAAATTTCAAGGTAACCACAAAGAAAGTTAACAAACCTACTCATCAAAATAAAGAAGAAAAACAAAGTCTCAGTAAAAACAAAAGACATGAAAAAAAAAACAAAAACCCCACAAACAAGAGGAATTCAGCACAGGAGACTAAAAGGAACAAAGAAAATGTTAGCACCACAAAAAAAAAAAAAAAAAAGCACTACAAAATGACAACAGCTATCAATAATTACACTGAATGTAAATGGCCTAAGTACTCCCATAAAGAGACAGAGAGTGATAGAATAGATTAAAAAAAACAGGATCCATCAAAATGCTGTCTACAAGAGACACACCCTAGAAACAAAGACATAAATTTATTAAAAATCAAAGGATGGGAAAAAATATGTCAAGCAAACAGCTACTAATAGAGAGCAGGAGTGACAATACTAATCTCAGATAAAATATGCTTCAAAACAAAGTCCACCATAAAAGACAAAGAAGAGCATTATATAATGATTAAAAGGATGATCCATCATGAAGACATAACCATAATAAATATCTACATACCCAATGACAGGGCTCCAAAATACAGAAAACAAACTCTAACAGCACTGAAAAGAGAAATTGACAGTTCCAAAATAATAGTAGGAGACTTCGACACACCACTCTCGGTAAAGGACAGAACATCTAGACAGAAACTGAACAGATACAGAAGATCTAAAGGCCACAATCAGCCAACTCGAACTCATAGTGATATATAGAACACTGCACCCAACAACTGCAAAGCACACATTCTTTTTCAATGCACATGGAATGTTCTCCAGAAGAGACCACATCTTAGGCCAAAAAGCAACCCTCGACAAAATCCAAAATGTTGAGATAATAAAAAATATCTTCTCTGATCACAACACCATCAAAGTAGAAATTAACAACAGGAAGACCAAGGAAAAAAAATCAATTACATGGAAACTGAATAACACCTGCTTAAAAATCACTGGATAATAGAAGAAATCAAAGATGGAATAAAAAAATTCCTAGAATAAAAACACATCATACCAGAACCTCTGGGAAACAGCAAAGGCAGTGCTCAGAGGTCAATTTATAGCAATAGATGCACACATCAAAAAAGAAGGAACAAAATCAAAACATTAGCTACACAACTCAAACAAATAGAAAATAGCAAAACAAGCCCACAGCCACCAGAAGAAAGGAAATGATAAAGATCAGAGCAGAAATAAATGAAATAGAGTATAGAAAAACAACAGAAAGAATTACAAAACTAAAAGTTAGTTCTTTGAAAGGATCAACAAAAATGACAAAACACTGGCAAAACTAACAAAAGAAATACAGGAAAGGAGGCAAATAACCCAAATAAGAAGTGAAATAGGGGACATTACAACAGATTCAACTGAAATACAAAGGATCATAACAGATTATTATGAAAAACTATACTACAAGAAATTCGAAAACCTAGAGAAAATGGACAAATTTCTAGAAACACACTACCTACCCAAACTAACACAAAATGATGTTGAAAACCTGAACAGACCCCTAACAAGAGAAGAGATTAAAAAAATAATAAGAAAAAACTTCCAACAAAAAAAGCCCTGGCCCAAATGGCTTCTCTGGAGAACTCTACCAAACATTCAGAGAAGAGCTTACACTAGTCCTACTTAAACTATTTCAGAACATAGAAAAGGAAGGAATACTTCCGAATTCATTCTATGAAGCCAGCATAACCCTGATACCAAAACTAGGCAAAGACACCACAAAAGGAGAAAATTGCGGACCAATAACTCATGAATATAGATGCAAAAATTCTCAACAAAATTCTAGCCAATAGAATTGAGCATCATATCAAAAAAATAATACATCACAACCAATTAGGATTCATACCAGCTAAGCAAGGATGATGGGTCAACATTAGAAAATCAATCAGCATAATCCAACACATAAATAAAATAATCACATGATCACCTCAATAGATGTAGAAAAGGCATTCCATAAAGTCCAACACCCATTCCTGATTAAAAACTCTCAATAAAGTAAGTATAGAAGGGGAATTCCTCAACATAATAAAGGGCATCTATACAAAACCAACAGTCAACATCATTCTTAAGGGACCCCCCCCCAAAAAAACCCAAACCCAGTGCTGTTGAGTCGATTCTGGCTTATAGTGACCCTACAGGATGGAGTAGAACTGCCTCATAGAGTTTCCAAGGAGTACCTGGTGGATTTGAACTGCAACCCTTTGGTTAGCAGCCATAGCCCTTAACCACTACTCCACCAGGGTTTCCCATTCTTAATGGAGAACGGCTAAAAATATTCCCCTTGAGAACAGGAACAAGACAAGGATGTCCTTTATCACCACTCCTATTTAACATTGTGCTGGAATTCCTAGCTAAAGCAATAAGGCAAGAAACAGAAACAAAAGGCATCTGTCATGGATTGAATTGTGTTCCCCTCAAAATATGTATCAACTTGGTTAGGCCATGATTCCCAGTATTCTGTTGTTGTTCTCCATTTTGTGATTGTAATTTTATGTTGAGAGGATTAGAGTGGGATTGTAACACCACCCTTATTCAGGTCACCTCCCTGATCCAAGGTAAAGGGAGTTTCCCTGGGGTGCGGCCTGCACCACCTTTTATCTTTCAAGGAAAGGGAAGCAAGCAGAGAGTTGGGGAGCTCATGCCACCAAGACAGCAGCACCAGGAGCAGAGTGTGTCCTTTGGACAAGGGGTCCCTGTGCCTGCAAAGCTCCTCGACCATGGGAAGATTGAGGACAAGGACCTTCTTCCAGAGCCAACACAAAGCGAAAGCCTTCTCCTGGAGCTGACACCTTGAATTTGGAACTTTAGCCTACTTTACCGTGAGGAAATAAATTTCTCTTTGTTAAAGCCATCCACTAGTGGCATTTCTGTTATGGCAGCACTAGATGACCAAGACAGCATCCAAATTGGTAATGAGTAAGTTAAACTGTCTCTATTTACAGATGGTATGATACTATACATAGAAAACCCAAAAGTGTTCATGGAACAACTGCAGGAACTAATAGAAAGATTCAGCAGAGTGGCAGGATACAAGATAAACATACAAAACTCAGTTGGATTCCTATACACCAATAAAGAGAACAATGAAAAAGAAATGAGGAAAACAATACCATTTATAATAGCCCTAAAAAAAAAAGGAATAAATCTAACTAGGGATGTAAAAGACCTATACAGAGAAAACTACAAAACGTTAGTGCAAGAAACCAAAAGACATTTAATGAATCGAAAAACATGACATACTTATGGATAGGTAGACTCAACATTGTGAAAATGACAATTCTATCCAAGGGAATCTACAAATACAATGCAATCCCATTTGAAATATCAACATTCTTTAAAGAGATGGAAAAACTAATCATTAACTTTATATGGAAAGGGAAGAGACCTGGGTAAGTAAAGCATTATTGAAGTAGAAATAATAAAGAGGACTAGCACTACGTGACCTCAGAACATACTATACAGCTATGGTAGTCAAAACAGCCTCGTGCTGGTACAAACTACAGATACATGGACCAATGGAACAGAATTGAGAGCCCAGGTGTTAATTCATCCACCTATGGTCACTTGATCTTCAACAAGGGCCCAAAATCCATCAGATGGGGAAAAGACGGTCTTTTTAACAAATGGTGCTGGCAAAACTGGATGTCCATCTGCAAAAAAATGAAACAGGAACCGTACCTCACACCATACACAAAAACTAATTCAAAATGGATCAGAGACCTAAATATAAAGCCAAAAACTATAAAGTTCACAGAAGAAAAAATACAATCAACACTAGTGGCCCTAAAACATAGCATTAACAGGGTATAAGCCATAACTAACAACACAAAATCTTCAGAAGATAAGCTAGATAACTGGGATTCTCTAAAAATTAAACACTTATGCTCATCAAAAGACTTCACCAAAAGAGTAAAAAGAGAACTTACAGACAGGGAAAAGAAATTTGGCTATGACAAATCTGACAAAGATCTAATCTCTAAAATTCACAGGAAAATCTACACGTCTCCAATAAAAAGGCAAATAATCCAATTAAAAAATGGGCAAAGGAAATGAACACACACTTCACTAAAGAAGATATTCAACCGGCTAACAGAAACATGAGGAAATGCTTGTGACCACTAGCCATTTAAAAAAAAAAAAAATTAGAGGAATGCAAATTGAAACCACAATGAGATACCACCTCACCTGGACATCACTGGCACGAATCAAAAAACCAGAATATAACGAATGTTGGAGAGACTGGAACTCTGATGCGCTGCTGGTGGGAGTGCAAAATGGTACAACCATTTTGGAAAATGATATGGTGCTTCCTTGGAAAGCAAGAAATAGAAATACCATCTGATTCAGCAGTCCTACTCCTAGGAATATATCCTAGAGAAATAAGAGCCACCACACGAATAGACATATGCACACCCATGTTCATTGCAACATTGTTCACGATAGCAAAAAGATGGGAACAACTTAGATGCCCATCAACAGATGAATGGATAAACAAACTATGGTACCTACACACAATGGAGTATTATGCAATGATAGGAACAATGATGAGCCTGCCAAGCATCTCACAACATGGATGAATCTGGAGGTATTATGCTGAGTGAAATAAGTCAACCACAAAAGAACAAATATTGTATGAGACCACTACTATAAAAACTCATGAAAAGGTTTACACAAAAAAAGAATCTTTGATGGTTACCAGGGATGGAAAAACACTAAATAGACAATAGATAAGTGATAACTTTGGTGAAGGGTAAGACATTACATAGTACTGGGGAAGGCAGCACAACTTGTACAAGGCAAGGTCATGGAAGCTCCATAGACATCCAAACTCCCTGAGGGACTGAATTACTGGGCTGAGGGCTGTGGGGACCATGGTCTTGGGGAACATCTAGCTCAACTGGCATAATATAGTTAATAAAGAAAGTGTTCTACATTCTACTTTGGTGAGTAGCGTCTGGGGTCTTAAAAGCTTGTGAGTGGCCATCTAAGATACTCTACTGGTCTCACCTCTTTGGGAGCAAGGGAGAGTGAAGAAAACTAAAGACACAAGGGAGAGATTAGTCCAGAGGACTAATGGACCACGTCTACCACGACCTTCACCAGACTGAGGCCAGTACAACTAGATGATGCCCGGCTACCACTACTGACTGCTCTGACAGGGATCACAATAGAGGGTCCCAGACAGAAATGGAGAAAAACGTAGAACTAAATTCTAACTCGCAAAAAAAGACCAGACTTACTGGCCTGGCAGAGACTGGAGAAACCCTGAGAGTATGGCCCCTGGACACTTTTTTAGCTCAGTAATGAAGTCATTCCTGAGGTTCACCCCTCAGCCAAAGATTAGACAGGCCCGTAAAACAAAAGGAGACTAAAGGGGCACACAAGCCCAGAGGCAAGGACTAGAAGGCACGAGGGGACAGGAAAGCTGGCAATAGGGAAACCAAGGTCCAGAAGGGAGAGTGTAGACGTGTTGCGGGGTTGTTAACCAATGCCATAAAACAATATATGTACTGTTTAATGAGAATCTAGTTTGTTCTGTAAACCTTCTTCTAAAGTACAATTAAAAAAAAAAAAGTCTGCCTTGAGCATTATGCTTTTTTAAGAATTATCTGCATGGGATCAATGTGATAACAACAACCTGAAAGTAGAGGGTCAGCAAAAAAGAGGAAGACCCTTGAAGAAGTAGTGGCTGCAACAGTGGGCTGAAATACAGCAACAATTGTGAGCAATGCTTTGTTCTGTCATACACAGGGTTGCAATGAGTTGAAACTTACCCGTTGTCACCTAACAACGACAACATATGCATAAATCCTAAATGATCGAACTATTTCCCTGCTGTTAGGCATGTACACTGTTCACAATGTTTTTGCTATCACAAGGATGTTATGACTAATTCTGTCTATAAATCCTTGAATTTATAACGACTATTATTTTTCTTGGAAACCCTGGTGGTATAGTGGTTAAGACCTGTGGCTGCTAACCGAAAGGTCGGCAGTTCAAATCCCCCAGGTGTTCCTTGGAAACCCTATGGGGCAGTTCTACTCTTTCCTATAGGATCGCTATGAGTCAGAATCGACTCCACGGCAGTGAGTTTGTTTTTTCGACGGCAGTGAGTTTGTTTTTTTTGGATTATTTTTCTTAAGGATAAGAAAATTTCTCTCCTTAGATAGGAATTCCTAGGAATGGAATTTCTAGATGAAAGCATAGTTACATTTTAAGGCATCTTAAGGCATGTATTCCTTCATAAGAAGTTTGTTGCAGTTTATACTCCTACCGTCTCTCCTACTAGTTCTATATGAATGCCCATTTATTCACTCATTCTATCTGTACTGTTCGTATTCTTTTTTTCTTCCGATTTTAAAAGATTTTTTTTACTGTGCTTTAGATGAAGGTTTACAGAACAAACTAGTTTCTCATTAAACAGTTAGTACACATATTGTCTTATGACATTGGTTAACAACCCCATGACATGTCAGCACTCTCCCTTCTCAACCTTGAGTTACCTATTACCAGCTTTCCTGTTCCTTCCTGCCTTCGAGTCTTTGCCCCGGGCTGCTGTGCCCCTTTAGTCTTCTTTTGTTTTATGGACCTGTCCAATCTTTGGCTGAAGGGTGAACCTCAGGAGTGACTTCATTACTGAGCTGAAAGGGTGTCTGGGGGCGGTACTCTCAGGGTTTCTCCAATCTCTCAGGTCAGCAAATCTGGTCTTTCTTTTTTAGCTAGAATTTTGTTCTACATTTTTCTCCAGTTCTGTCTGGGACTGTCTACTGTAATCTCTGTCAGAGCAGTCAGTGGTGGTAGCCGAGCACCATCTTGTTGCACTGGATTCAGTCTGGTGGAGGTCATGGTAGTTGTGGTCCATTAGTCCTTTGGACTAATCTTTCCCTTGTATCTTTAGTTTTCTTCATTCTCCCTTGCTACCGAAGGGGTGAGACCAGTGGAGTATCCTAGATGGCTGCTGACAGGATTTTATGACCCCAGATGCTACTCACCAAAGTAGAATGTAGAATATTTTCTTTATAAACTATGTTATACCAATTGAACTAGATGTTCCCCAAGACCATGGTCCCACAGCCCTCAGCCCAGCAATTCCATTCCTCAGGGAGTTTGGTGTTCATATTCTTTTTAAAAAAATGTGTGTGTGTATATATATATATTATATATATATGTTTGGTGGCACTATACACAACCAAACATACATCCATTCGCAATTTCTACATGAACAGTTCAATGACATTGGTTACATACATCACATTGTGTTACCATTCTATCTACCCATGCTGTTTCATTACCACTAACTTAGGCTCTCTGCCCCTTAAAGTTCTCATCTGAGCTTTAGATTAACTGTTATCAGTTTACACTCATATAGATAATTCTTTATAAGAGTGCAATGCTTGAGACAAACATCCTTTATTAATTGAGCTAAACTGTTTATTTTAACGATGGCTTCATGGGATAGTTTTGGTTCAAGGTTTAAAGATTATTTCTGGGCTTTAGATTTGGACGTTTCCCCAGTCTCAATGGATCCAGCAAGTATGGTTTGCACACGAGTTTGAAGTTCTGTCCCATGATTTTTCTTCTTTTGATCAGGATCCAGTTGTTAGGTATTTGATCAAAAACATTCAGTAATGGTATCTAGGCACCATCCATTTCTTCTGATCCCATGGTAATGCAAGTAATAGTTTCAACCTGCAGGCCATTTCCTTCTCCAATTCCTGGGTCTCCTTTTTCCTCTGTTGTTTCAGGTATATTTGTTTTTAACGGCAGCCATAGAATGTCTTACTATTGTCAAATTTTCTTTGATTGCTAAAGTGCTAGAATATTTTTTATGTGTTTACCGGTAATATTTTTTCCTTTACTTGTTACAGATATTAATCCTTTAGATATTAATGAACTTTAACCATTTGTTGCAAGTATTCTGTCCTACTATCATTTGTGCTAAAGTATTTTTAACAAAAATATATATGTTATTGTAAATTTGATGAAGAAATTGAAGATTTTTATCAAGTTCTGTAGTCTAAAATTGATTGAACATGCAATCAGGATGCATTGATAATTACTGGTGGTTGGAATGTGAAAGTTAGAAGCAAAAAGGAAGGATTGGCTGTTGGAAAATATGCCCTTGGTGATAGAAACAATGCCAGAGATGGAATGATAGAATTTTGCAAGACCAATGACTTCTTCATTGCAAATTTCTTTTTTCACCAACATAAGCAGTGACTATACACATGGTCCTCACCAGATGGAATACACAGAAATCAAATCGACTACATCTGTGGAAAGAGACGATGGAGAAGCTCAATATCATCAGTCAGAACAAGGCCAGCAGTGGACTGTGGAACAGACCATCAACTGCTCACATGCAAGTTCAAGTTGAAACTGAAGAAAATTAGAGCAAGTCCATGAGAGCCAAATATGACCTTGAGTACATTCCACCTGAATTTAGAGACCATCTCAAGAATACATTTGACATGTTTAACTAATGACCAAAGACCAGACGAGTCGTGGAATGACATCAAGGACATCATACTTAAAGAAAGCAAAAGGTCATTGAAAATACAGGGAAGAGAAGACCAAGACAGATGTCAGAGGAGACTCTGAAACTTGCTCTCGAATGTCAAGAGACTAAAGCAATAGGAAGAAATGATGAAGTAAAAGAACTGAGCAGAAGATTTCAAAGGGCTGCTGGAGAAGACAAAATAAAGTATTATAATGACATGTGCAAGGAGCTGGAGATAGAAAGCCAAAAGGGAAGAATACGCTCAGCATTTCTCAAACTGAAAGAACTGAAGAAAAAATGCAAGACTTGAGTTGCAATAGTGAAGGATTCTATGGGGAAAATATTAAACAATGCAGGAAGCATCTAAAGAAGATGGAAGGAATACACAGTCATTATACCAAAAACAATTAGTCGACATTCAACCATTTCAAGAGGTAGCATGTGATCAGGAACTGATAATGCCGAAGGAGGAAATCCAAGCTGCACTGAAGGCATTGGTGAAGAACAAGGCTCCAGGAATTGATGGAATATCAGTTGAGATATTTCAACAAACGGACGCAGCACTGGAAGTGCTCACTTGTCTATGCCAAGAAATTTGGAAGACAGCTACCTGGCCAACCGACTGGAAGAAATCCATATTTATGCCTATTCCTCAGAAAGGTTATCCAATCAAATGCAGAAATTATCCAACAATATCATTAATATCGCATGCAAGCAAAATTTTGTAGGAGATCATTCAAAAGTGGCTGCAGCAGTATATTGACAGAGAACTGCCAGAAATTCAGGCCGGATTCAGAAGAGGATATGGAACCAGGAATATCATTGCTGATGTCAGATGGACCCTGGCTGAAAGCAGAGTATACCAAAAGGATGTTTACCTGTGTTTTATTGACTATGCAAAGGCATTCGACTGTGTGGACCATAACAAATTATGGATAGCATTGTGAAGCATGGGAATTCCAGAGCACTTAATTGTGCTCATGAGGAACCTTTACATAGATCAAGAGGCAGTTGTTTGGACAGAATGAGGGGATACTGATTGGTTTAAATTCAGGAAAGGTGTGTGTCAGGGCTGTATTCTTTCACCATACCTATTCAATCTGTATGCTGAGCAAATAATCTGAGAAGCTGGACTATATGAAGAAGACTGGGACGTTAGGATTGGAGGAAGACTCATTAGCAACCTGCCATATGCAGATGACACAACCTTCCTTGCTGAAAGTGAAGAAGACTTGAAGCACTTACCAATGAAGATCAAAGACTACAGTCTTCAGTATGGATTACACCTCAACATAAAGAAAACAAAAATCCTCACAACTGGACCAGTAAGCCACATCACGATAAACGGAGAAAAGATTGAAGTTGTCAAGGATTTCATTTTACTTGGAATAATCAACACCCATGGAAGCAGCAGTCAAGAAATCAAAATATGCATTGGATTGAGCAAATCTTACAGTGTTGAAAAGCAAAGATGTCACCTTGAAGACTAAGGTGTGCCTGAGCCAAGCAACGGTATTTTCAATTGCACCATATAAATGTGAAAGCTGGACAATGAATAAGGAAGACTGAAGAAGAATTGATGCCTTTGAATTGCAGTGTTGGCAAAGAATATTGAATGTACCATGGACTGCCAAAAGAATGAACAAATCTGCTTTGGAAGAAGTACACCCAGAACACTCTTTAGAAACAAGGATGGTGAGACTGGGTCTTACATACTTTGGACATGTTGTCAGGAAGGATCAGTCCCTGGAGAAGGACATCATGGTTGGTAAAGTACAGGGTCAGCAGAAAAGAGGAAGACCCTTAATGAGATGGATTGACACAGTGACTGCAGCAATGAGCTCAAACATAACAACGATTGTAAGGATAGCACAGGACAGAGTAGTGTTTCGTTCTATGGTACATGGGTCGCTATTAGTTGGAACCGACTCGACAGAACCTGACAACAACAACATATATGTTATCATTATAAAAAATTAATAATACAGAAATGTAGACTATAGACAGTCCCATATGTGGAAAGATTGAGTTGTCATGTTCTTTTCACTCCCTTTTCCCTTTCTGTCCTTACTGTTAAAAGTCATAGTAATTTTAGTGTAACATGGCAAAGTTACCCTTTGAGAAGTGGTCAATTTTACCAAGTGTTTGCTTTGTAGATTATCTAATCAGATTAAGGTAAGAATCTTGAGATGGGGAGATTATCCCAAATTATTTGCATGGGCCCAATATACTCACAAGGGTCCTTATAGGAAGGAGAAAGGAGGACCAGAGTCAGTAGTAGGAGATGTGACGATGGAAGCAAGAGTTCATGTTCTGAGGTAGAAGCCGAGGAATGCAAGAGTCCTCTAGGAGCTGAAAAAGACAATGAAACGCATTCTCCCCCAGAGTTTCCAGAAGCAACCAGCCCTGTCCACACATTGACTTTAGCCCAGTGTGACCGATTTTTAATTTCTAGCCTCCAGAATTGTAAGGGAATAAATTTGTGTTGCTTTAAGCCACTAAGTTTGTGGTCATTTATTACAATGTTGTTCCATGCTTTCAAATCTATTCTGACTCATAGTGACCCCATGTGACGGAGTAGAACTTCTCCATAGGGTTTCCTAGGTTGTAATCCTTATGGAAGCAGATCACCAGGTCTTTTCTCTTATGGGATAGCTGGACCACCGACCTTTCACTTAGTAGCCAAGTGCTTAACCATTGCACCACGGAGGCTCCTTATTTATTACTGTAGTAATAGGAAACTAATACAATGGTTGATGTCTATTCAACCAGATTTCTTTTTCTTTCTTCATATCTAACTAAATGTGTGTGTGTGTCTTTGTGTATGTATCTTGGACATCTTTCTACATCAGTGCATAAAGATTTACCTAAAATTTAATTAGGTAAAATGTGGTATCCCATTGTCTAAATGTAACATGACTTATTTAGCTAGAGTTATTCACCTCTAGAAGAATCTTTAGCATGTTTTCAGTTTTCTCTACCTCAACCACCACAAACAATCCTATTGCTAATATCCTTGTACACGTATCTGTGTGCACCAGTTTGTGTATTTCTGTAGAATAATCTAGTAGAAGCCCAACTGCTGGATCATACATATTACATTGTGATAGAAAACATCAAGATTTCTTTCAACTATTTGTTCCCAGGTATTTAACTTTTAATTTTTGTTTAGGCAATATTCATACACGGAGCTTTGACAACATTTGTAAAATCATCTTTGTCATTCTCCTCATTTAATATTTCTACCTTGGTTGCCTCATTTAGACAGACTTTTCCCATGACCAAGATCACACAACTATTCCCTTATAGGATTTTCTTCAGATATTAAGTCGAGTGTTGAAGGCTGTTGAGACGTTTACCAGCAATAGAAGGGAAATTCCCCAAATTATAAAGGGCACCTACATAAAACCTATAGACAATGTCATACTTAATGATGAAAGACCAAATGCTTTCCCCCCAAGGTAGGAACAAAATAGGGATGTTTATTCTCATCACTTCTGTTCAACATTTTACTAGAGGTTCCAGCAAGTCCAATAAGATGGAGGGTGGGGCCAAGATGGCTGACTAGGTAGACGCTCCCTCGGATCCCTCTTGCAACAAAGACTCGGAAAAACAAGTGAATCAATCACATACATGACAATCTATGAACCCTGACCATCAAACACAGATCTAAAGAGTTGACCTGAGTGACAGGTGAGGGAAAACCTGTGCCCTGAACCAGCGATGGCTTTTGGAACCCGCGACCCGCTCCACAGCCTTGAGCCCTCACAGTTCCCTGGTGTCGAGTAGCCGGGCTGATAGTGGCTTGCTGAGGAGGGGAAGCACGGGACACAGCCCTAACCCCTAGCCCTGTGGGGTAACCTCCATAGAGACTCAGCCAGCTCAAGCAGGCTGCACACTGATGTGGCTAACAAGAGAATGAACGAGCAACCACGGGGAAGCAGAGACTGCTTTCAGAGCCTGGAGCCAGCGTCCCAGTCAGAAAACCTTGGTGCTGGGCTTTGGACTGGGCACAGGGGAGCCGAGGATGGCATCCTGAGATGGCGCAAACACAGGACGCAGCCCTAGCCCCGAGAAGTGACCTCAGGAGAAGCCCAGCCAGTGCACGCAGGCAGCGCAGATGCAGCTGACAGGAGGAGAAGTCACCGGGAGGCAGCAACTGGTTTTGAAGCCTGGAGTGCAGTGTCCCAGCTGGGGAACCCTGGCGCTGGGCTTTGGACTGGGAGTGGAGGAACTGACCATGGCTTCTGAGACAGCACATGCACAGGACACGGGCCTGACCCTCGGGGGCAATCTTGACCCAGCCAACTGCACACCCGCTACACACCCCTCGGGAATCTCAGATAAAACAGTCCTCACCAAGCAAGATAAGTAACTTTGTCTATATTCCTGGGTGCTACTCTCTCTTATCTATCTGATCCCTCCCCTCCCCTTCCCAGGCGGCTTCGTTAACATTGGAATTTCCTGGGCCAGAGAGTGAAGTGCTCTGTGGTTTTTTCTTTTCTTTTTTTGTTTGTTTGTTTGTTTTGTCTTTTCCTAACCCATTCCCCTGGCCTGAGAGAAGCAGCTACAAAAAACCCAGGGACAGAGAATCCTTCCCTGACTTCCCGAAATTGGGCTAAAAATACAGAACCAGCTCCAGACAAGCATATGAGATCCACAGTCTTGGGCTTTCATCCCTACAGGGAACAAGGTGGCTATTATAATGCAAAGGCAATTCTGATAATGATCTGACTGTAATTGATTACTGGAAAGACAAGTTTCCCAAGTCTGATATCTCTACCTATTAAACAGAGCTCTCACTGACCCACAACCGGGAACTGAGGGCTGAAGCTCCACCCAAACCACCTAACCTCCTGCCATAGGGGTCTGAGGATAGTGACATCTACCAATCTGTAGAGGTACATGCACTGGGTGCCTAAGGTACAGCTGCAGAACCCACCCACCAAAGTGCTTTAGGAATAGAGACACACCTACCTCACTGGTACCTGGGGGAAGCCTGTCAGCATCCTGCGCCCCCCCCCCGGAATGTGACTCCCTGCTGCTACTAGAATCTGCTGCACACAACTATCACCGCTACTCCTCTAAGTGAATAAGTGACAGTCTACCCCACATACTTAGTGGCTCAAAATCAGATTCTACTCAAGAATAGTGAATGGACTCTTAGGCTTATATTTCTGGTAAAGGCCCAAACCAGCTGGTAAGAGGACATAAGTGATTCAAAGGCCACAACAATCAAGACAGTGCAATCTAGTAGCCCATCTACATATATTGAAAGAAAACAAAACAAGATAAGACTCAGTGAGCAAATATAAAATAAATCATTACAATATCTTATAGATGGTTCAGAGACAGCAGTCGATATCAAACCACATAAAGAAGCAGACCATGATTGCTTCTACAACTCCCCAAAGAATCAAAATCTTTCCCAAATGAAGATACAATCCTGGAATTGTCAGATGCAGAATATATAAAAAACTAATTTACAGAATGCTTCAAGACATCAGGTATGACCTCAAAAATGAAATAAGGCAATCTACAGAAAAAACCAAGGAACACACTGATAAAGCAGTTGAAGAAATCAAAAAGATTATTCAAGAACATAGTGGAAAAATTAATAAGCTGCAAGAATCCATAGAGAGACAGCATTCAGAAATGCAAAAGTTTAACAGTAAAATTACAGAATTAGACAACTCAATAGGAAGTCAGAGGAGCAGAATCGAGCGATTGGAATGCAGAGTGGGGGAGTTGGAGGATAAGGCAATTGACACCAATATAGTTGAAGAAAAATCAGATAAAAGAATTAAAAAAAATGAAGAAACCCTAAGAATCATGTGGGATTCTATCAAGAAGAATAACTTGCGTGTCATTGGAGTTCCAGAACAAGGAGGGGTAACAGAAAATACAGAGAGAATAGTTGAAGATCTGTTGGCAGAAAACTTCCCTGACATCATGAAAGACGAAAGGATATCTATCCAAGATGCTCATCGAACTCCATATAAGATTGATCCAAAAAGAAAATCACCAAGACATATTATCATCAAACTTGCCAAAACCAAAGATAAAGAGAAAATTTTAAAAGCAGCCAGGGATAAAAGAAAGGTTTCCTTCAAGGGAGAATCAATAAAAATAAGTTCAGACTACTCAGCAGAAACCATGCAGTCAAGAAGGCAATGGGATGACATATATAGAGCACTGAAGAAGAAAAAAGGCCAGCGAAGGATCGTATATCCAGCAAAACTCTCTCTCAAATATGAAGGTGAAATTAAAACATTTACAGATAAACACAAGCTTAGAGAATTTGCAAAAACCAAACCAAAGCTACAAGAAATACTAAAGGAAATTGTTTGGTCAGAAAATAAATAGTATCAGATAACAAGACAACACAAGGTCACAGAACAGAACATCCTGATATCAACTCAAATAAGGAAATCACAAAAACAAATTAAGATTAATTTTAAAAAGAAAAAAATGCTCAAAACAGGGAATCACTGAAGTCATTATGTAAAAGATCACAATAATCAAAAACAGGGACTAAATACAGGATGCATAGAGCTGTCATATGGAGAGGAAAACAAGGCAATATAGGACGATACAAGTTACATTTTTACTTAGAAAAATAGGGGTAATACTAAGGTAACCACAAAGAGGTCTAACAATTCCATAACTCAAAGTAAAAACCAAGAAAAACATAACTCAGCAAACACAAATTTGACTACTATGAAAATGAGGAGCACACAATTTACAAAGAAAAATGTCTCAGCACAAAAAAGTAAGTGGAAAAATGAAATTGTCAACAACACACACAAAAAGGCATCAAAATGACAGCAATGAACACACACTTATCTATAATTACACAGAATGTAAATGGACTAAATGCACCAATAAAGAGAGAGTCTCAGACTGGATAAAGAAACACGATCCGTCTATATGCTGCCTACAAAAGACACACCTTAGACTTAGAGACACAAACAAACTAAAACTCAAAGGATGGAAAAAAATATATCAAGCAAACAACAATCAAAAAAGAGCAGGAGTAGCAATATTAATTTCTGACAAAATAAACTTCAAAGTTAAATCCACCACAAAGGATAAAGGACACTACATAATGATTAAAGGGACAATTGACCAGAAAGATATAACCATATTAAATATTTATGCTCCCAATGACAGGGCTGCAAGATATATAAAACAAACTTTAACAGAACTGAAAAGTGAGATAGACACCTCCACAATGATAGTAGGAGACTTCAACACACCACTTTCGGAGAAGGATAGGACTTCCAGTAAGAAGCTCAATAGAGACACGGAAGACCTAATTGCTACAATCAACCAACTTGACCTCATACAGAACACTCCACCCAACAGCTGCAAAGTATACTCTTTTTTCTAGTGCACATGGAACATTCTCTAGAATAGATCACATATTAGGTCATAAAACAAACCTTTGCAGAATCCAAAACATCGAAATATTACAAAGCATCTCGTCAGATCACAAGGCCATAAAAGTGGAAATCAATAACAGAAAAATCAGGGAAAAGAAATCAAATACTTGGAAACTGAACAATACCCTGTTCAAAAAAGACTGGGTTATAGAAGACATTAAGGAGGCAATAAATAAATTCATAGAATGCAACGAGAATGAAAACACTTCCTATCAAAACCTCTGGGACACAGCAAAAGCAGTGCTCAGAGGCCAATTTATATCGATAAATGCACACATGCAAAAAGAAGAAAGAGCCAAAATCAGAGAACTGTCCCTACAACTTGAACAAATAGAAAGCGAGCAACAAAAGAATCCATCAGGCACCAGAAGAAAACAAATAATAAAAATTAGAGCTGAACTAAATGAATTAAAAAAAAAAAAGAACAGAAAAACAAATGAAAGAATTAACAAAGCTGGTTCTTTGAAAAAAATAACAAAATTGATAAACCATTGGCCAGACTGACTAAAGAAATACAGGAAAGGAAACAAATGACTAAGAGACGAGATGGGCCATATCACAACAGAACCAACTGAAATTAAAAGAATCATATCAGATTATCATGAAAAATTGTACTCTGACAAATTTGCAAACCTAGAAGAAATGGGTGAATTCCTAGAAAAACACTACCTACCTAAACTAACACAATCAGAAGTAGAACAACTAAATAGACCCATAACAAAAAAAGAGATTGAAAAGGTAATCAAAAAACTCCCCCCCAAAAAAAGCCCTGGCCTGTACAGCTTCACCGCAGAGTTCTACCAAACTTTCAGAGAAGAGTTAACACCACTACTACTAAGGTATTTCAAAGCATAGAAAATGATGGAATACTACCTAACTCATTCTATGAAGCCACCATATCCCTGATACCAAAACCAGGAAAAAACATCACAAAAAAGAAAATTACAGACCTATATCCCTCATGAACATAGATGCAAAAATCCTCAACAAAAAATTCTGCCCAATAGAATTCAACAACATATCAAAAAAATAGTCCACCATGACCAAGTGGGATTTATACCAGGTATGCAAGGTTATGCAAGGTTGGTTTAATATTAGAAAAACCATTAATGTAATCCACCACATAAATAAAACAAAAGACAAAAACCACATGATCTTATCAATAGATGCAGAAAAGGCATTTGACAAAGTCCAACACACATTCATGATAAAAACTCTCAGCAAAATAGGAATTGAAGGAAAATTCCTCAACATGATAAAGGGCATCTATACAAAGCCAACAGCCTACATCATTCTAAATGGAGAGAGCCTGAAAGCATTTCCCTTGAGAACGGGAACCAGACAAGGATGCCCTCTATCACTGCTTTTATTCAACATTGTGCTAGAGGTCCTAGCCAGAGCAATTAGGCTAGACAAAGAAATAAAGGGCATCCAGATTGGCAAGGAAGAAGTAAAATTATCTCTATTTGCAGATGACGTGATCTTATACACAGAAAACCCTAAGGAATCCTCCAGAAAACTACTGAAATTAATAGAAGAGTTCGGCAGAGTCTCAGGTTACAAGATAAACATACAAAAATCACTTGGATTCTTCTACATCAACAAAAAGAACATTGAAGAGGAAATCACCAAATCAATACCATTCACAGTAGCCCCCAAGAAGATAAAATACTTAGGAATAAATCTTACCAAAGATGTAAAAGACCTATACAAGGAAAACTACGAAGTACTAGTGCAAGAAACTAAAAGGGGCCTACATAAGTGGAAAAACATACCTTGCTCATGGATAGGAAGACTTAACATAGTAAAAATATCTATTCTACCAAAAGCCATCTATACATACAACGCACTTCCAATCCAAATTCCAATGACATTTTTTAATGTGATGGAGAAACAAATCACCAACTTCATATGGAAGGGAAAGAAGCCTCGGATAAGCAAAGCATTACTGAAAAAGAAGAAGAAAGTGGGAGGCCTCACTCTACCTGATTTTAGAACCTATTATACAGCCACAGCAGTCAAAACAGCCTGGTATTGGTACAACAACAGGCACATAGACCAATGGAACAGAATTGAGAACCCAGATATAAATCCATCCATGTATGAGCAGCTGATATTTGACAAAGGCCCAGTGTCAGTTAATTGGGGAAAAGATAGTCTTTTTAACAAATGGTGCTGGCATAACTGGATATCCATCTGCAAAAAAATGAAACAGGACCATGCACAAAAACTAACTCCAAGTGGATCGAAGACCTAAACATAAAGACTAAAAGATAAAGATCATGGAATTAAAAATAGGGACAACATTAGGAGTCCCAATACAAGGCATAAACAGAATAATAAACACTACAAAAAATGACAAAGAGAAACCAGATAACTGGGAGCTCCTAAAATCAAACACCCATGCTCATCTAAAGATTTCACCAAAAGAGTAAAAAGACCACCTACAGATTGGGAAAAAATTTTCAGCTATGACATCTCTGAGCAGCGCCTGATCTCTAAAATCTATATGATTCTGCTAAAACTCAACCACAAAAAGACAAACAACCCAGTCAAAAAGTGGGCAAAGGATATGAACACGCCCTTCACTAAAGAAGATATTCAGGCAGCTAACAGATACATGAGAAAATGCTCTCGATTCATGTGTCTGTTAAAAAAAAAAATTAGACATGGATTAGACTGGACAATGGGTTGGAGAGGGATGCTGGTGAGGAGTGAGCTTCTTGGATCAGGTGGACCTGCCTGGAGTGGGGTTGAGAGGGTAGAGGGGGTTAGAAGCTGGTGAAATGGATACGAAAAGAGAGAGTAGAGGGAGGGAGTGGGCTGTATTATTAGGGGGAGAGCAATTGGGAGTATGTAGCAAGGTGTATATGGGTTTTTGTGTGAGAGACTGACTTGATTTGCAACCTTTCACTTAAAGCACAATAAAAATTACTAAAAATAATAATAATAAATAAGTAAATAGACATACCTTGTTTATGGTTAGAGGATTTGACCTTATTAAAATGTCATTTCTCTCCCAAAGTGATTGATAGACTCAATCCAATCCCAAACACTTTCCCCTTCTTGACCTTGCTACACACATGGATGTATACAGATGTCAAAACTTATGAAATTGTTGTTGTTGTTAGGTGCCTTTGAGTAGGTCCCAACTCATAGCGACCCTATGCACATCAAAACAAAACACTGCTGGGTCCGGCACCAACCTCGCAGTTGTTGCTATGCTTGAACCCATTGTTGCAGCCACTGTGTCAGTCCATCTCGTTGAGGGGCTTCCTCTTTTTCGATGACCCTCTACTTTACCGAGCATGATGTCCTTCTCCAGGGATGGATTTCTCCTGACAACATGTCCAAATTATGTGAGACGTAGTCTTGCCATCTTTGCTTCTAAGGAGCACTATGGTTGTATGTCTTCCAAGACAGATTTGTTCGTTCTTTTGGCAGTCCATGGTATATTCAAAATTCTTCTCCAACACCACAATTCAAAGGCATCAATTCTTCTTCCCTCTTCCTTATTCATTGTCCAGCTTTCACATGCATATGAGGCAATCGAAAACACCATGGCTTGGGTCAGGCATACCTTAATCCTCAAGGTGACTTCCTTGCCTTTCAACACTTTAAAGAGGACTTTTGAAGCTGATTTGCGTAATGCAATGCATCTTTTGATTTCTTGACTGCAGCTTCCACAGGTGTTGATCGTGGATCCAAGTAAAATAAAACACTTGACAACCTCAATCTCCTCTCCACTTTTCATGATGTTGCTTATTGGTCCAGTTGTGTGGATTTTTGTTTTTTCTTTATGTTGAGGTGTAAACCATACTGAAGGCTATGGTCTTTGATCTTCATTGGTAAATGCTTCAAGTCCTCCTCACTTTCAACAAGTAAGGTTGTGTCATCTGCATATCACAGGTTGTTAATGAGTCTTCCCCCAATCCTGATGCCCTATGCTTGTTCATATAGTCCAGCTTCTCAGATTTATTTGCTCAGCCTACAGATTGAATAGGTATGATGAAAGGATACAACCCTGACACACACTTTTCCTGACTTTAAACCACACGGTATCCCTTTGTTTTGTTCAAACGACTGCCTCTTGATCCAAGTACAGATTCTTCATGAACACGATTAAGTGTTCTGGAATTTCCATTCTCCTCAATCTAATCCATAATTTGGTATGATCCACACAGTTGAATGCCTTAGCATAGACAATAAAGCACAGATAAACATCTTTCTGGCATTCTCTGCTTTCAGCCAGGATCCATCTGACATCAGCAATGATATCCTTGGTTCCATCTCCTCTTCTAAATCCAGCTTGAATTTCTGGCCATTCTCTGTTGATACACTGCTGCAGCCACTTTTGAATGATCTTCAGCACAATTTTGCTTGCATGTGGTATTAATGATATTGTTTGATAATTTCCACATTCAGTTGGATCACTTTTCTTGGGAATAGGCATAAATGTGGATCTTTTCAAGGCCGTTGACCAGGCAGCTGTGTTCCAAATTTCTTGGCATAGATGAGTGAGCACTTCCAGTGCTGCATCCGTTTGTTGAAACATCTCAATCGGTATTCCGTCAATTCCTGGAGCCTTGTTTTTCATCAATGCTTTCAGAGCAGCTTGGACTTCTTCCTTCAGCACCATCAGTTCCTGATCATATGCTACCTCCTGAAATGGTTGAACGTCGACCAATTCTTTTTGGTATAGTGACTCTGTGCATTCCTTCCATCTTCTTTTGATGCTTCCTCTGTTGTTTAGTATTTTCCCCATAGAATCACTCAGTGTTGCAACTCGAGGCTTGAATTTATTTTTTTAATTCTTTCAGATTGAAAAATGCAGAGTGTGTTCTTCCCTTTTGGTTTTCCATCTCCAGGTCTTTGCACTTGTCATTATAATATTTTACTTTGTCTTCTTGAGGTGCCCTTTGAAATCTTCTGTTCAACTCTTTTACTTCATCATTTTTTCCTTTTGCTTTAGCTACTTGACGCTCAAAGACAAGTTTCAGAGTCTCTTCTGACATCCACTTAGGTCTTTTCTTTCTCTCTTGTCTTTTTAATGACCTCTTGCTTACTTCATGTATGCTGTCCTTGATGTCATTCCACAACTTATCTGGTCTTCCATCATTAGTGTTCAAATCATCAAATCTATTCTTGAAATGGTATCTAAATTCAGGTGGGATATACTCAAGGTCGTACTTTGGCTCTTGTGACTTTTTAAAATTTTCTTCAGTTTCAATTTGAACTTGCATATGAGTGATTGATGGTCTGATCTATAGTCTGCCTCTGGCCTTCTTCTGACTGATGATATTAAGTTTTTCCATTGTCTCTTTCCACAGATGTAGTCGATTTGATTCCTGTGCATTCCATCTGGCGAAATCCATGTGTATAGTCACTGTTTATGTTAGTGAAAAAGGGTATTTGCAATGAAGAGGTCATTGGTCTTACAACACTCAATCATGCGATCTCTGGCATCGTTTCTAAACCAAGGCCGTATTTTCCAATTATCAATCCTTCTTCATTTCCAATTTTTGCATTCTAATCACCAGTAATTATCAGTGCATCGTGATTGCACGTTCTATCAATTTTAGACTGCAGAAATCTTTAGTTTCTTCATTTTCAGCCTTAGTGGTTGGTGCATAAATTTAAATAATAATCCTACTAACTGGTCTTCCTTGTAGGTGTATGGATATTTTCCTATCACTGACAGCATTGTACTTCAGGATAAATCTTGAAATGTTCTTTTTGACAATGAATGCAATGCCTTTCCTCTTCAAGTTGTCGTTCCCGGCATAGCAGACCATATGATTTTCCAATTCAGAATGGCCAATACCAGTCCATTTCAGCTCACTAATATCTAGCATGTCAATGTCTATGAGTTCCATTTCTTTTCTGATGATTTCCAATTTTTCTAGATTCATACTTCGTACATTCCAGGTTCCGATTATTAATGGATGTTTGCAGCTGTTTCTTCTCATTTTGAGTTGCTCCACATCAGCAAGTGAAGGTCCCACAGGCTTGACTTTATCCATGTCATTAAGGTCAACTCTACTTTGAGGAGGCAGCTCTTCCCCAGTCATATTTTTTGTGCCTTCCAACCTGAGGGGCTCATTTTCTGGCAGTATATCAGACAACGTTCCACTGCTATTCATAGGGTTCTACTGGCTAATTTTTTTCAGAAGTAGACTGCCAGATCCTTCTTCCTGTCTGTCTTAGTCTGGAAGCTCAGCTGAAACCTGTCCACCATGGGTGACCCTGCCGGTATCTGAATACTGGTGGTATAGCTCCCAGCATCACAGCAACACACAAGCCTCCACAGTATGACAAACTGACAGACACTTGGGGGAAATTATCAAATTATACATTTTAAATATGTGCAGTTTATTGTATGTCAATTAAATTTCTAGAAAGTGATTTTTAAAAATAGCCTTAGAAAGTAGTCATTGTACCTAGAATTTAACTGACCTCTAAGGTCAGTTAAATAACTTTTCCAAGGTTGCTTAGCTAATAAGTGGGAGAGCTGGGATTTGAACCCAAATCTGTCTGACTCTAAAGGTTATGCTCTTTCCACTGTTTTGTGATAAGACATAAGTTACTAATCTAAAGAAGACAAAGAAAACAGAAAACCCCAAACCCATTGTTATTGAAGCAATTTCAACTCATAGAGACCTGATAGGACAGAGTAGAACTGCCCCATAGGGTTTCCTAGGCTGTAATCTTTACGTAAGTAGATTGCAGGCCTTTCTCCCATAGAGCCGATGGGTGGATTTGTACTGCCAACATTTTGGTTAGTAGCTGAGCCCTTAACCACTGTGCCACCTAGCATAAAGAAGGGGGAGAGCTTCCAAGTCAAACATCTCCACTATTAACTGTCTTGTGTTATTGAAGGATAATATCATAATAGCAATTCCAATATTCTTTCAATACTAGCTTATCTGATGCATAACTTCCAATCCGTCTTTGACTTGGGGGTGGTACCATTTCAAGATACATTTTTAAAAAATGGTTGTTCAGAAGGGAAAGACAACACACAATACAGGAGAGGTCATCACAACTGGACTAAACCAAAAGCAAAGAAGTTTCCTGAATAAACTGAATGCTTCGAAGGCCAGTGTAGCAGGGATAGGGGTTTGGGGACCATGGTTTCAGGGGACATCTAAGTCAATTGGCATAATAAAATCTATTAAGAAAACATTCTGCATCCCACTTTGGAGAGTGGTGTCTGGGATCCTAAACTCTAGCAAGTGGCCAACTAGGATGCATCAATTGGTCTCAACCCACCTGGAACAAAGGAGAATGAAGAACACCAAAGACACAAGGTAATTATGAGCCCGAGGGACAGAAAGGGCCACATAAACCAGAGTCTACATCAGCCTGAGACCAGAAGAACTAGATGGTGCCCAGCTACAACCAACGACTGCCCTGACAGGGAGCACAACAGAGAACCCCTGATGGAGCAGGAGACCAGTGGGATGCAGACCTCAAATTCTCATAAAAAGACCAGGCTTAATGATTGGACTGAGACTAGAAGGACCCTGGTGGTCTTGGTCCCCAGACCTTCTGTTAGCCCAAGACAGGAACCATTCCCAAAGCCAACTCTTCAGACAGGGATTGGACTGGACAATGGGATAGAAAATGATAATGGTGAAGAATGAGCTTCTTGGATCAAGTAGACACATGAGACTGTGTTGGCATCTCCTGTCTGAAGGGGCCATGAGAGGGCAGGGGGTATCAGAAGCTGACCAAATGGACACAAAAATAGAGAGTGGAGGGAAGGAATGTGCTAGGGGGAGAGAAATTAGGAGTATATAGCAAGGTGTATGTAAATTTTTGTATGAGAGACTGACTTGATTTGTAAACTTGCACTTAAAGCACAACAAAAAATTTTTTAAAAATGGTTGTTCATAACTCAGCATTTGATCTGTGTTCCTGCCAGCCCCCTTCAAGATATCCTGTAGGAACAACTCCTACAAGAATTTAGGGTGTGGATCAAAGCTGTAGCATTATTTGGAAAGAGTTGTTACGTATTATTCATGGTTTCTTCTACTTATCTTTGAAATATTGTCCAAGCTTCTGACGAGAGATTCTTTGCTGCGGTTATGAAAATAAATGTAAAAAGCTGTGAATTTGAAACTGAGTGTCTTAGTTTCCCAAATTTTAGTTGTGACAGACAGATGTTTTGAAATATTATGCCTAGGTTCGTACAGTACTTCACGTATTCTATCACCTCACATGCCGAGGGGCATACTCAAATTATCTTAGAAGAGTACTTTTAAAAGGACATCCCACCTAACTCCTCATACTGCATTAAAATCCATTTTCAGCATCTGTAAAATGGGGGTGTTGATAGCCCCTCTTGCTATGAAGGTTCAATGAGAAAATATATCCAATCCTGATATAATGATTCTCTGGTCCTACAAATAGAGTTGTTGAATATCAGGACTGGATATATTTTTTGCCCTGAACCTTCATAGCAAGATGGGCTATCAGCACTCCCATTTTACAGATGCTGAAAATGAAGCACAGGGAAAATTTAAGTGGTATTTCCAAACTACTTATGAGTAGTTCTTCACATTCCCGCTATCCTACCTTGAAAACCTCATGCCTATAAGAGACTGAAAACTGTCATTCAGGCTCCTCTTGGCATTCTTTTCTATTTTTAAATTTTTCCTTGTTTTATTAGATCTTGAAAGAGGACAATGCTCAAGGCAGACATTCTTTACTAGTTAAGCTGAACTATTGTTTGGTTTTAAGAAGATTTCAAGGGATATTTTCGGTTTAAGTTTTACAGATTATCTCAGGACAATAGTTTCAGGGATCATTCAGCCTCTCTAGCTCCAGAAAGCCTGGAGTGTGTGAGAATTTTAAATTCTCTTGTGCATTTTCCCCCTTTTGATCAGGATTTGTCTATAGACAAATACAAACAGTAATGGTAGCCAGGCACCATTCAGTTCTTTTGGTATCAAGGCAAAGGAGGCAGTTGTTCATGGAGGCAATTAGCCACACATTCCATCTTCTCCTCCTATTTCTGACTGTTCTTCTTCTCTGTTGCTCCAGATGCCTTCTTAGTGATTTAATGATCTTAGTTGTTTTATTTAGCCTTGTTCTCATACACCCTAGTTCTCCAAATTTTTATTCTGCATTTTTTCTATTTTCTGAATTTCTCCATAGTTTGTTTTATTTGAAACCTCCAAACAAACGATTGTCACTACTGTCATAAAGGCCTGATAGGTTCTGTTAAGGTGATACTTTTATTTACATAGATGAGTGACTTGTTTTATTGTAGTTTTAGGTTACTATTCAGATTTTAAAATGGTTAAAACTATAAAGATGGGGAGAATGGGAGAGGAAGTGAAGTAACAAAAGTTTTGGAAGCTAGAAGCAGAAGGATGAGGAAAGCTGAATCTCAAGGTGTTAATGGGAAAAGTCAACAGTCATCCCAATTTACATTGTCAAATCCTCAATTCTCAGGAAGAGGGTGTACCAGATATCCCTAGAAGTGAGGGTGAAGGAGGATCGAGGTAAGAAGGATTTGCTGAAAGTTGTTTGCAAAGCACATGATCCCCTCTGTCACTGTAGGAGCCAGGAAAGTCCCTCTCCAGTCCTGGTGGGAGGCCGGAGGCTTATTATCTGGAGCATATCTAAATTGGGGGCAACAAATCCACCTAAGATCAAAGGTACTATACTGAAAAAAGACATTAAAAGCCAGAATACTTGTAGCCAAGATTCCACCTCACAGCAGGATATGCGAAGAATCTTTTCTAGGGAATCTGACTAGACCAAGAAGAAAGACCTAAAGACATTGACCTTAGTAGCTCTCAACAAAACAGCCCAACACAGGAGACTCAGACTTGACAACCCTCAACCTTATGCTCAGAGTTTCTAACCAGCCTTTTAGTTTCCACTCTTAAATATAAACAAACAAGACAACAACCAGAATGCTGAGGAAAAACCCCTAACATGAAAGAAAGAGGAAAACACATAGGAACAGAAAAAAACCCAACTTGGAGAAAAGAGGGACTGTACTGAAAGCATAAAACTTCTAATATATAATTAATACCCTCAGAGAGATTATAGAAAATACATCAAGCATGAAATAAAGTGAAGATGTTATTAAAAAACAGAACATTCAGAGAAAAATAATTACAACAAAAACCTCTTAGAAATCAAAAATAAGAAAACAGAATGGAAAATAGAAAGGTTAGATAAATTTGAGGAAACCTCTAAGAAAAGAGAACAGAAGTTCCAAGAGATGAAAAACAGAACATAAAATATGGAAAATTATAAGCTCTGTCCAGGGAATCCCATAACCAAACAGTAAAGCCCTGGGGGCACAATGATTAAAAACTCGGCTGCTAACCAAAAGGTTGACAGTTCAAATCCACCAGCCACTCCTTGGAAACCCTATGGGGCAATTCTACTCTGTCCTATAGAGTCGTTATGAGTTGAAATCGACTCAACAGCAATGGTACAGAGAGAACGGAGAAAAGGGAGGAAATGAACTCATCAATAAATAATTTCAAAGCTATTTCTTAGAACTCAAAGATGAGATTATAATTGAAAGGGCACACCAAATGTTATTGCAGTAGAAAAAAATAGACCCGTACCAAGGAAGGTCAATGAGAAATTTCAGGACACTGAGGACAAAGGCAAAGTCTCACAAGTTGCAGACAGAGGATAAGGAATTGCTTTGAATGTTTAACAGCAACCTTGGAAACTAAAAGATCAATGAGACAATGCCTTTAAACTCTGAAGGAGAAATATTTCCAATCTAGATTTCTATACGAACAGCAACCTTGGAAGCTAAAAGATCAATGAGACAATATCTTTAAATCCTGAAGGAGAAATATTTCCAATCTAGATTTCTATACCCAGCCAAACTCTTAATTGAGAGTGAGGGTAGAAAAAAGACATTTTCAGATATGCCAGGTCTCAAAAATTTTACTTCTTACACACATGCACCTTTTCTTGGGCAACTACAGGAGAATGTGACCTACCAAAACAAGGGAGTAAGCCAAGGAAGAGGAACATACTGGGATACAGGAACAGGAGCTCTAACACAGGAAAAAGGCTAAGGGGCCCCTTAGGGAAATGATGAGAAGGGTGACGGCTATACTAAAGAGCAGCCACTTCATATTGAAGCAAGGCAGAATGTTCTAGCAGAGAGTTTTTCAAGAAGATGAAATTTGTAACCACTTAAGCCAAGTGAACATCTTGAGAAGAGATTTAAATAACTGATGGTGATTTTGGGGTTGAATTAATAACAAGAATATAAAATATTCTGAGAAAATGAAAAAAAAAAGTTAATAACACCAGGAAAATAAAAAGTTGTACAGAAAGGAAATGAATAATTAAAGTTTACCACATGGCTTAGCTCTGAGTAGAGTTTACATGTCATGTTATTAGGTGCTGTTGAGTTGGGTCCAACTCATAGTGACCCTATGTACAACGGAACAAAACACTGCCCTGTCATTCACCATCCTCATAATCACTGAGATGTTGGAGTCCATTGTTGCAGCCCCTGTGTCAATCCATCTGGTTGAGGGTCTTCCTCTTTTTCGCCTCTACTTTATCAAGCATGATGTCCTTCTCCAGGGGCTGGCCACTCCTGATAACACGTCCAAAGTACAGGAGACAAAGTCTCACCATCTTCACTTCAAAGGTGCATTCTGGCTGCACTTCCTCCAAGACAAACTTGTTTGTTCTTCTGACAGTCCATGGTATAGTCAATATTCTTCGCCAACACCATAATTCAAAGGCATCAATTCTTCTTCAGCCTTCTTTATTCGTTTTTCAGCTTTCACATGCATACAATGCAATTGAAAATACCATGGCTTGAGTCAGGTGTACCTTAGTCCCCAAGGTGACATCTTTGCTTTTTAACACTTTAAAGAGGTCTTTTGCAGCAGATTCGCCCAATGCAATGCATCATTTGATTTCTTGACTTTGCCTCCATGGGTGTTGATTGTGAATCCAGGCAAAGTGAAATCCTTGACAACTTCAATCTTTTCTCTGTTTGTCATGATGTTGCTTATTGGTTCAGTTGTGAGGATTTTTGTTTTTTGTGTGTTAAGGTGTAAACCATACTGAAGACTGCGGTCTTTGATCTTCATCAGTAGGTGCTTCAAGTCCTCTTGACTTTCAGCAAGCAAGGTTGTGTCATCTTCATATCACAAATTGTTCATGAGTTTTCCTCCAATCCTGATGCCTCGTTATTCTTCATATAGTCCAACTTCTTGGATTATTTTCTCAGCATACAGATTAAATAGGTATGGTGATAGGATACAACCCTGACGCACACCTTCGTGACTTTAAACCATACAGCATCCCCCTTGTTCTGTTCGGATGGCTGCCTCTTTGTCCATGTACAGTTTCCACATGAGTACAATTAAGTGTTCAGGAATTTCTATTCTTTACAATGTTATCCATGATTTGTTATGATCCACATAGTCAAAATAAATGCCATAATAGTATCCATTAAGCTTTTTGGATGAGTTACTAAGTGGTATTCATTAAATTTAGGAAGCTTTTACAGCCACCATTTCTTTAAAAAATTTTTTTTTCTGTCCCTTTCTCTCTCTACTTTTGAGTTTCTATACAAATGTTATTACACTTGGTGGTGTCCCACAGGCCTCTGAGGCTCTGATCATTTTTGTTTATTATTATTATTATTTTTCTGTTCTTCAGATTGTATAATTTTTATTGATCTATCATCAAGTTCACTGATTCTTCTGTTATCTCAGCTTTTCTCTTGAGGTCCTCGAATGAATTTTTCATCTCAGTTATTTTGCTTTTCAACTTCAGATTTTCCACTTGGTTCTTTTTTGTAAGTTCTAGCTCTATGTTCCCCAAACCCAGTGCCATCAAGTCAATTCTGACTCATAGTGACCCTATAGGACAGAGTAGAACTGCCCCGTAGAGTTTCCAAGGAGTGCCTGTCATATTCGAACTGCTGACCCTTTGGTTAGCAGCCATAGCACTTAACCACTACGCCACCGGGGTGTATTTCTCTGTTTATGATTGTCGTCATACTTTCTTTTAATTGTTAAACGTGGCACTCTTTAGTTCTTTGAACATATTTAAAATAGTGGCTTCAAAGTCTTCATTAAGGTCAACTTGTGGGCCCCCTCAGAGACAGTATCTATTGTGTGCTTCTTTTTTTCCCCTTAAGTATGGGTTTCACTTTCTGTTTATTCATATACCTTGTAATTTTTTCTCGAAAACTGGATATTTCAGATAATATATTGTAGCAACTCTGGATTTGGATTCTGTGCCCACTCTGTCCCCACCCCAAGACTGTTGCTGGGTTTTTGTTTGTTAATTTGTGTGGAGGAACACCCTCCACAATATGAATTGACCCAGTGGCTGCAACAATGGGCTCAAACATAGCAACAATTGTGAGGATCAGGCAATTTTTCGTCCTGTTTTATGTAGGGTCACTATGAGTTGGAACTGACTCGATGGCACCTAACAACAACAATTTGTGTGTTTGTTTAATGGCTTGCTTGGACTAATTTTGAGGAGCCTGTTTCCCTTGTAGCGTGCAGCTGCTGATGCCTCTGCTCAGTTTAATTTTTTTAATTGTTTTTAAATTTTATTTTGTTGTTTTGTTGAGAATATACTCAACAAAACATACACCAATTTAACTGTTTTTATGTGTGTAACTCAGTGACATTGATCACATTCTTTGAGTTGTGTAACCATTCTCACACTCCTTTTCTGAGTTGTTCCTCCCCAATTAACATAAATTCACTGCCTCCTGTGGTTCCTATCTAACTTTTCGAGTCGGTGTTATCACTTTGATCCCTTGTAGATAGTTCTCAAAAAAGCATAACGCTCAAGGCAGAGATATTTTACTAGTTAAACTAAATCATTATTTGGTTTTAAGAAGACTTCAGAGGATATTTTTGGTTGAGTTTTAAAGATTGTCTCAGGGCAGTAGTTTCAGGGGCTCTGTTCAGTTCAGTTTTAATCCTTGTGTTTATTTTTAAACCTGGATTCCTAAGGCTTATCCCTATGTCCTTGTAGCTTAGTGATCTACCAATGATTGATCAGAGGTTGTGCTCAAACAGGTTAAGACAGTAATGCTTCTATCTTTTGCTGAAAGATTTGTATCTATCAAGGGTTGGGGAATGTATTAAAAATTCAGGTCGAAGTATGGCCCCAGGATACCCCTTTTAGCTCATTAATGAAGTTACTCCTGAGATCCACCCTTCAGCCAAAGATTAGACAGGCCCATAAAATGAAATGAGACTAAATGGGACACCAGCTCAGGGGCAAAGACAAAAAGGCAGGAGGGGAGAGGAAAGCTGGTAATAGGGAACCAAAGGTCAAGAAGAGGAGAGTGTTGACATATGATGGGGTTGGCAACCAATATCACAGAAACAATATGTGTACTAATTGCTTAATGAGAAGCTAGTTTATTCTGTAAACCTTCAGCTAAGTACATTAAAAAACAATTCAGGTCATTTACAAATCTGCTGTGGCTTTTGCTTCCCATCAGCTCTCTTCGTGTCTCCTCTGTGTGCGTACGAAGCCTCATGTTCAGCCGCGGATGTATGGACACAAAGCAAGGGCTCTTTTTGGTCTCTTCTGAGTATATACATATCCTTATACATGTGTAAAACCTTTCCAGGGATATGTGAGAGATTATTGAGCCTACTATGGCTATCTCAAAACCCTGGTGGCTCAGCGGTTAAGAGCTTAGGCTGCTAACCAAAAGATCGGCAGTTTGAGTCCACCAGAAGCTCCTTGGAAACCCTACGGGGTAGTTCTACTCTGTCCTATAAGGTCGCTATGAGTCGGAATCAACTCGATGGCAACAGGTTTTGTTTTCGTTTTTGTTTTTTAACTCTCATTCCATGGGTTCTGTTAAATTTTTGGCTAGTCTGACAGTCTGTTACTTGCCCCAAACTTTCCTATTTGTTTAGGACTGTAATCACTACTATTTCTGATGATGCCCAGGGGCATGTGGTTTTTCTGCACTCTGCTCCTTATGAAGACAGCCCCCTGTAGCAGTGAAGTTGCTGGCTTTAATGGCCTGCCCTGCCCTGGTACAGCTGGGTGGTAGATAGGATCAAACCCAGGCTAAAATGCCACAGACTCCCACTATTCTTACCCAAGTTTCAGTAACTTTTCTCGAGTAAATACTTATCAAATTTTGTATGTCTTTGATTGATTTCCAGTGTCTTGAAATGGTTGTTTTTGACATTTGCTCCCAGTTTTATCACTGCTTTTTGGGGAGTTTGTCAACTCCTCCTGCCATTCTGCATTGTCATAATAATGAAACACTGAATTTTGTAGGCAAAGTGTTTTAAAAACACTATACTGGGAGTATAGAAGAGAAGAGAGCTAATCTTTATCTTTCCAAGTAGGAGGTCAGTTGATAATACATAAAACTGAAAAATCAAGAAGTAGCAATATGAGCTTGTTATTTAGAGATATAAAATAAACCAGCTAAAAGGATTAAAAGTGGATCTGAGGAAGGGGAAATGGGGAGGATGGGGATGGGATGCGTAGCCTTGTAGGAATATATAGATTCATTAAACTATGTCCATATATAACTTTGATAAAAATTTAAAAGTTAATAGGAATTTGACAAATGTATAGAGACTAAAGTTTATTAGTGGTTACCAGGAGCAGACGAGAGGGAAAAGGAATAGTCATTGCTTAGGAAGCACTGAATTTCTGTTAAGAGTGATGGATAGATTTGAAAATGGATAGTGTTGATGGTTACATAACACGATGAACATAATTAATGTTACTGAATTGTGTATGTAAAAAAATGCTGAAATACTGATGACTGCCCTGACAGGGAACACAACAGAGAGCCCCGAGGGAGCAGGGGAGCAGTGGGATGCAGACCCCAAATTCTCGTAAAAAGACCAGACTTCATGGTCTGACTGAGACCAGAAGGACCCCAGAGGTCATGGACCGCAGACCTTCTGTTAGCCTAAGACAGGAACCATTCCCAAAGCTAACTCCTCAGACAGGGATTAGACTAGACTATGGGATAGAAAATGATACTGGTGAACAACGAGCTTCTTGGATCAAGTAGACACATGAGATTATGTGCGCAGCTCCTATCTAGAGGGGAGATGAGAAGGCAGAGGGGGTCAGAAGCTGGCCGAATGGATGCGAAAATAGAGAGTGGAGAGAAGTAATTTGCTGTCTCATTGGGGGAGAGTAACTAGGAGTATATAGCAAGGTATATATAAATTTTTACATGAGAAACTGACTTGATTTGTAACTTTCACTTAAAGCACAATAAAAACTTAAAAAATGTTGAAATGGCAAATGTTTTATATATATATATACATACATAATACTGAGATATTTATGTGTGTATATATTTTTTTTAATTTATTTTTGTTGGCAATATACACAGCCATTCACAATACCTACACGAACAGATAAGGAACATTGGTTACATACTTTGCATTGTGTCACCATTCTATCTCTACCTGTATTGTTTCATCACCATTAATTTAGGCTCTCTGCCCCTTAAAGTTCTCATCTGTTCTTTGAATTAACTGTTGTCAGTTTACGCTCATATAGGTAATCCTTCATAAGACTGCTATGCTCAAGGCAAACATTCTTTCTCAACTGGGCTAAATTGTTGTTTAGGTTAATGTAGCTTCATGGGATAATTTTGGTTCAACGTTTAAAGATTATTTCTGGGCATCAGATTTGGGGGTTTCCCCAGATTCAATGGATCCAGTAAGTCTGGATTTCATGAGTTTGAAGTTCTGTTCCATGCTTTTTTTCCTTTTGATCAGGATCCATCTACTAGGTCCTTGATCAAAACATTCAGTAATGACAGCCTGGCCCCATCCATTTCTTCTGGTCCCATAGTAATGCAGTAGTATTTTATGGCGGCAATTAAACCTGTAGTCCATTTATTTCTCTGGTTTCTGGGTCTCCTTCTTTCTCTGCTGTTCCAGGCATATAGAGACCAATTGTTGCATCCTGGCTGGCTACTTGCAAGCTTTTAAGACCCCAGACACTACTTACCAAATTAGGAAGTAGAACAGAAACTCTAAAACAATATTAGGCCAATTGACTATATAGACCCACAAAGCCATGACCTACCCTAAGTGTTCAAACCAAGAAAACTAATCCCAAGTAGTGTTTACTTGTACCTAAGTAGTGTCAGCAGGTGCAGACTCTTCTTCTTCTTCTTTTTCTTTTTTTGTTTGGCTGCTGTTGTAGTTCTAAAATTGTGTAAGACACTTTATTTGCCATTTCACCCCCTCTCCCCTTTCTTTTCTCCTGCTGTACAGATTAATGGTAACAGCTGTGTTAATCTGGTTGTATATTGTTTTATATATATAGTCACTGTAATTTTAAAACATAAATGAAAATGCTAATAGGAAAAAAGATTTAGCAAAAGAAAATTAAGACTTTAGGGTCAGTCAGACCTGTGTTTGAATCTTGACTCCACAAGTTATTAGCTGTGTGACTTCTGTCAAAGAACTTAATATTATCAAATCTCGGTTTAGCCTTCTACAAAGTAGAAGTGATAGCTACTTCAAAGAGTTGTTAATAACGATAACATATACTATGTGCCAAGAAGAAAAAATTACAAACAAGAGAAGAGAATCTGTGTCCCTGTATCCAGGTAGAACTTAATGTAAATCACCCTGCTTACCAGCCCAAAGCTCTCAAGAATGGATTTTTATATCACTTTTCTGTCTCATGGCTAACGAAGCCCAAGTGTATTAGACAGCGTCTTAAGTGCCAGCTTGGTTTGCCCACCGATGCCCTCCATTAGAATGCAATCTCCAAAGGCCAGGGACTAGTCTGTCCTCTTCACAGTTGAATCCCCACACCCAACAGAGTGCCCGACTCTATATAGGTGATCAGTAAAATTTCCTGAATGAATCAATGCACCCAGGAAGTCTGACATGGATTATATTCTTCAAGTAACAGTGTCTTTATCACCATATCACAGGCTGCTCTCAAGTCCTGCAGAAATGTGATGTTGTTTTAGAAACAGAGAATAGCCTAGATCTGTGGCACATATGGAAATACAACTCAAAGGTACACAGACCTTCCAGGGAACATGTCAGGAATGTCAGTGTCCTTCCCAAGGATAGGATGCTGGCCTCAGCTTTTTTTTTTTTTTTTTTCTTCCCTTAGTTATATAATGCATTCTATTACCTTTTCCTAAAAACTTTTAGTTTCTTTGCCTGAGATAGTTTCTTTTTATTTCCATGAACTCCATTCTAGTACGTTACATTGCTGTTTTGGTTTACAGTCCAGATTTAAACTCAAGAAACTAACAAATATGTTGTATTCTACTTAAAGAAAACTTGGTATACCAAAATCCAAGTTTATAAAATGCATAAATATGGCCAAGGTGATGAGCACCTCAAAAGATCCTAAACTTGCAAAAGTAATCATCTCTGATGTCTGGTAAAAAGTCAACTCATTAACATACTTACACAGTACTCGGTTTGCAAAATCTTGACTTACAATCACTTGAGGATGTCTAAAGTGAGATTCATGTAAAGTGGGGCGAACCTGCAGAAATATTTTGCTGTGATTGTTAGTGTTAGTGAACCAGCATGTTTACGTCACCCTTATTTCAGAATCTTTTACTATGCAATACTAAAAATTGCCATTTTAACTTTGAGTAGTGTGAAAGAAAGAGAAAGGAATGAAAGACGAATGATTTGGGCTCAAGCTGGCTTTTTCCAGGCCAGGGCTAATTGTTTGCATGAAAATCTCTTAATGTTGGCCAAGATTTCTCAAAGGCAACTTCAGGCTGCTGGCGCCATCAAAGAAATTATTCCCTGAAGAAAGCCAAAGTGTGTAGAGCCTCTTCAGGGTCCCTTTCTGGTTGGGCTCCAGGGGACAGCAGAGTAGATTCTTGCTTGGATGACCAACCCTCACATGTGCCAGCACCTCCTTGAAAGGCAGAAAACATTTCTGCCCCCCAACAGGGTGATGCAAATTGTTAAGTGTTTGGCTGCTAACTGAAAACTTGGCAGTTCTAATCTACCCAGAGGCGCCACAGAAGAAAGACCTGGCTTTCAAAAGGTCAGCCATTGAAACCCCTGTGGAGCACAGTTGTCCTCTGACACACACAGGGTCTCCATGAGTTGGATTTGACTCAGTGGGAACTGTTTTTTACTGGGTCAGCTCTGCTGCTACAGAGCCATCTGCCTTGTCCAACATCTATGGCAGCAAGACCCCTAGCCAGGGTGATCACAGAGCTGAGCAAAACTGATTGGCCTCTGGTTGGGGATGGGGGTGGGGGGCTGGTTTATAAATCATTGCTTTTCTTCAAACCTCCACCCCAAGTAGTATAATGTAAAAACCAGGCTGAGAGCCCTTGATACTTCCTTGCTCCAGGTGATCTCCAGGCCCACCACTTTAGTCAGGCTTAGTTTCCCTGGAGAGAATTACTGAGCCTCTCTGTTCGTTGGTTCATTCCTCACCTTGAAGATGATAATGTCATCACTCTTCTGAGGCTGTCCTTAAGGTTAACAGTGATACAGGGGCAGGTGACCTATGAACAGGCTGTACTGTGGCTTTTGTGAGCTCTGGGCACTTTTGAAGAAGCCCTGCTGGCGTAGTGGTTAAGTGCTCAGCTGCTAACTGAAAGGCCAGTGGTTTGAGCCCACCAGCCACTCTGCAGGAGAAAGATGTGGCAGCCTGCTTCTGTACAGATAACAGTGTTGGCAACCCTATGGGGCAGTTCTGCTCTGTCCTGTAGGGTCACTATCAACTTGATGGCAATGAGTAACAGGGGCACTTTTGCATTTGTAAACCCTTCCTACATTAAAAAGACTGTGTTGGTGTAGAGATAAATATACTATTATATATTGAAACTTTCATTTGACCCGAAAATTAGTTTGTTTTTTTTCTTTCTAGTTGTAAAAGTAACAAAAACATTTTCATGGGCCCTAAAACGATGTGGGCTGTTGTACTGTGCCTGCTATGCCTGAGGCTAAGTTGGCCTCATCCATGAGGTGACTCCGATTGTGATATTTCTTGTACCATGTGTACTGTCATCTAGTAGTTAAGAGTTAGGACTTGGGAGTTAGAGAGATCTAGATTCGAATCTCTGCTGTATTAGCTGTGGTACCTTGGGTGAGTTATTTAACTTCTCTGAGCCTCACTTGCCTCATGTGTAAACTGGAGAAAATGAAATTTCCTCAACAGGATTGATGGAAAGATTAAATACTTAGAATAGTTTTTGTCAAGTATTAAATTCTCCTTAAATGGAATGATAAGGATCCCTGGGTGGTGTAGAGAGTTAAGCACTCAACTACTAGCCAAAATGTTGGCAGTTGAAACCCACCCAAAGGCACCTCAGAAGAAAGGCCTGGAGATCTGCTTCTGAAAGGTCACAGCCTTGAAAACCCTATAGACCAGTTCTGCTCTGACACACATGGGGTCCTCATAAGTTGAAATCAATTCAACTGTAACAACAACAACAACTGGAATGATAATACCTCCAATGAGTGTTGTTCTTCAATGTATAACTGACCTGAGGTTCTTTCCATTCCCTGTACCCAGAGCCAGGAGTTCTGGGAGTGAAATGGAATATACAGTTCAGAGGGTTAAGGAGCTATATAGCGGGATCTAGGAAGAGTTTTTAGGAAGAGGTGGCCAGCAGGGAGCACAAGAGGGTTATAAAAATCAGAGTTCATCTTACTCCTCCCTTTGCTAAATGCCACCAAAAAAGTGGGGTAAATGCCACTCTACTGACTATCTAGGGGACTGCCTGTCTGGTTCAGGTAAGGATGGAGTGAGGCAAGATGCACACACGACCCCCTCTGTCTGCTCTAGATTGGCAGGGATCAGGCACAGAGACCTTGTTTCTTCCATCAGTTTGATTTACCCAAGGCGGGGCCCAGCACAGCATGAGGTGTGTGACACTGAAAATAATAATGCAGGCCAAATGGCTCTGGCTAAACTGATGAATTAATTATACACAATAGGAAGACCTACCCTTTTCTGTAAGACACTACAAAGTTGTTTATCTGGTAAACAACAACAACAAAACCTCTCTCCTCCATCAAAGATTACCTCTTCTCCAAGCTTGAAATGTGGGCAAATAAAGACCCTCTTTTAAAATGCAAATTGCTCTGGGATGTTTATGGGGCTGTCAGTCATTCACACTTTAGAGTGAATTAGTTTAGCAAGAATGATTTCCCTCAGCTCTTAACTGAGATCTGCACTGATGCTGAACAGGAGTTTGGATGGGTGAGGAGAAAGGTGGGAGAGTACATTTTGGGCCCCAGGGGGCAGGGTACTCAATGAGAAAACAAGACTGGGGATCTTGCAGTGGCCAGGATGTATCAGGAGGGCATTGGGACCCTGGAAGGGAGATTGGAATGGGGTGAAGAGCAGGACATAGTGAAAGGGAACAGAGAGAGCGAGATGTGGAAGACTCTGATAACCCAGAACTTAAACAAAATAGTGAAATCAGGCTCTTTAAGTGTTTTATGGAAAAAAAAAATTGTAATTTCTCTGGAGACAATGTCCACATTGGTCTCTGCTCTGAAAATTCTTTCCACGTGGCCTGGTAAAGGCCAGGGAGCAAACTTGATTCTCATCTCTCCATCAAACTGAATTTTAATAAGGAGCACTGGTGGTGCAGTGATTAAGAGCTCAGGCTGCTAACCAAAAGGTCGGCAGTTCAAATCCACTAGCTGCTCCTTGGAAACTGTGTGGGATAGTTCTACTGCATCCTATAGGGTCGCTATGAGTCAGAATTGATTTGACAGCAATAAATTTGGTTTGGTTTTGGTTCTGGTAGCACAGTGGTTAAGCACTCAGCTGCCAGCTAAAAGGTTGGTGGTTTGAACGTGCCCAGCAGCTCTACAGGAGAAAGACCTGGGGATCTGCGCCCGTAGATTTCAGCCTAGGAAATCCTGTGGGGCAGTTCTACTCTGTCACATGGGGTCGCTATGAGTCAGAATTGACTTGATGGTGCCCAATAACAACAAGCAAAGGTCAGGAAGCAAGCTTGAGTCTCATCTCTGCGTTTTAACAAGTTAGTTTGAAAATTCTCCAGTTCTGGATTGCTTGGTGGAATCTGAACAGGGACTACATTAAAGATCTGTACTTTCCTATGAATCTCCCTAAATATACATCTTAACCTAAATTTACATATTTATGTATGTACAAACAATACACATCTTCGGGGATATATTTATTTGATGATAATGCACTCATTTCATATGATTATTTATTCTGATACAAAAATGTCACCCACAGTCCTCCTACCCAGCTTTAAAGGGAATCCTTACACTGGCCCAATGCAACGAGGATGAGAAACTCCCTGGTGAATTCAATATTATTCTAGTCCAGAAAACATATTCTTTCTAAAAATCCTCAAGATAAATTGTTTCAAGTATTTACTCTCATTTAAGCATTGGTGGGAGATCCCTGGGTGATGCAAATGGTTAAGCACTTAGCCACTAACCAGAAAGTTAGTGGTTTGAACCACCCAGAGGCCCCTCGCAAGAAAGGTCTGGCAAACTGCTTTGAAAGGTGGTGGGTAGCACAGAGTCCCTGGGGGGTGCGAACATTTAACATGCTCGGATGCTAACTGAAAAGCTGGAAGTTTGGGTCTATGCAGAGGCACCTCAAAAGAAAGGCCTGGCGATTTACTTCTGAAAAACCAGCCACTGAAAACCCTATGGAGCACGGTTCTACTCTGCACACGTGGGGTCACCAGGAGTGGGATGCGACTCGACAGCAACTAGTTTGGTTTTTCAGATGCACAGGCAGAGTCATTGCCTAACCCAGCTAAAGTTTAGTTGGAGGAAAAGCATCTATTCAATGATTATTTAAAGAGCAAAGCTGGGTATTGCTAGATATTTCCATCTTGCTTGTTGGACCTCTATCTTATGAGAGAAACATCTCAGTCTCTTGATATGGTGGTGCCTAAACGTGATAAGGAGTCCCTGGGTGTTGGCCAACAGTTAACATGCTCAGCTGCTAACAGAAAGGCTGGCTGTTCAAGACCACCCAGAGGTATCTTAGAAGAAAGGCCTGGCAACCTACTTCCAAAAAAATCAGCCATTGAAAGTCCTGTGGAGCACAGGTCTACTCTGACACACATGGGGTCACCACGAGTCAGAGTCGACTCAACATAAGCCTATTTTCTGATCTGCAAAATGGGGCTGATGATACACATCTCGTGGGATCATTGTGAGAATAAAGGGGGTGATGCCTGACTCACTGTAAGACAGCACCTTTTATAAAATAGCACCATTCCTGTTACCAGGGTTTGGCTCGTCTCTGGAAGAAAGCATCCACTTGCTAGACAGTCAAGGTCACTTTAGACCCTCACCCCCATCTTAATTTCTACAACCACCCGCCATACACTGTCCTCGCTCTCAAGCCCCGTGGTCCTGTGTTGCAGTCCATGGTAAGGTGGCCTGGCTTATCTAGCCCCTTTCCCCTACTGAAGTCGCACCCTGTTACTCTCTTTTGTCCTGTACATCTACAAACCTGTGGGATTTGCTGGTCATTTGTAGCTAATCAGTCTCATTAAATCTGACAATCCTTGTAGTGCAGTGCTTATGGGTGGCCAATCACCCCTCCTACAGGGCAACAAAAGCGGAAACAATGTTCTCATCGGGGGAATGTGAGCCAACCTACAAAGTAACCAACCTACTGATGTAGGCCTAATCAACATCCTTGGAAGCAACTGTCAAGAAATCAAACAACATATTGCACTGGGCAAATCTACTGCAAAAGATCTCTAAAGTTTTTTAAAGAGTGAAAGTGTCATTTTGATGACTAAGGTGTGTCTGACCCAAGCCATAGTCTTTGCAATTGCCTCATATGCATGTGAAAGTTAAAAAAAAAAAAAAAAAGTTAGGTAATGAAAAAGCAAGACAGGAGAATTGATGTCTTTCAGCTGTGTTCTTGGCAAGGCCTAGTGAACATACCACAGACTGCCCAAAGAACGAACAAATCAGTCTTTGAAGAATATCCCTTTGAAGTGAAGATTGTGAGACTTCAACACACTTACATTGGACGCATCATCAGCAAAGACCAGTCGCTAGGGGAGGACATCATGTTTGGGAAAGTAGAGGGCCAACAAAAATAAGGGAAACCCTTAGTGAGATGGATTGATTGATACACAGCCATAACAATGGGCTCAAACACACCAACAATCACGAAGATGATGCAGGACCAGGCAGCGCTTCATTTTGTTGCACATGGGGTGGCCATGAGTCGGAGCCAATTCAATGGCAATTTGACAAAACCAACAACAACAAGAAAAAGATCATAGGAAAAGATTTTAATAAAAAATGTAAATATTATAACTTTTAGTCAAATTCTGTGGAGAAAATGTTAAGATAGTTTTGTAGACTGGTAAAGCATTCCACCAGGTCAAACATTGTTTACTTGTTTAAAAAAAAAAAATGCTTTGGGACAGATGATGCATTCTGAAGATTGCCCGCCCATTCTCCACACTCAAATCCATGCACACCCTGTTGGCTAAATGCTAACCAAAATCTTCCCTTTTATGTGAAAAAGTGACTCGTAAACCAGATTATTCGTTAAGCTAGATTTCAAAACTCTCCCTCCAGGTGTGTTTCCAGCAGGGTCAGAGAGAGGGGGTTTTATCATTATTTTTCATCTGGGGGGAGGCAACCAGGGAATCATAAATAAAAATGGTTCCCCTTCCCCATTTGCATTTCACCTCTCTCCCCTTACTCTCAATTTCCAAAGACAAATGTCCCCTTGTCTCCTGTGAATTCTGGTATATCTTCTGCAGGCATTCTCTTAGATAAAAATGGGAAGAAGGCCACAGTCCTGGGTCCTCCCAGCCTCAAGAGTGAGCAAATTGGTTTGCAGCATGCCAATGCCAAGGTCATAAAACAGTGAGGATCCCCCACGAAATCTGGGCTGCTGTCGTGACATGTTTTCATATGCAGTTAACGGATACAGATAAAGGGCAAAACCAAAACCAAACCTGTTGCCGTTGAGTTAATTCTGACCCATGGCAATCCTATAGGATAGAGCAGAACTTCCCCATAGGGTTTCCAAGGCTGAAACCTTTATGGAAGCAGACTGCCACATCTTTCTCCATAAAAAAAAACAAAAAAAACAAAAAAAAACTAGTAGCTGGGTTTGAATTTCGACGTTTCACTTAGCAGCCATGCGCTTTAACCACTGCACCACCAGTGCTCCCCCAATAAAATGCTTCATAAGGGAAGGGAGATCAAGGGTGAAGGAGCAATGGATGGCTTCTCAGAGACCTGTAGCCTGGCACATGCGCAAAAAACCTAGTTGATGTAGAGTTGACTCCAACTCATGGTGACCCCATCTATGTGGGTCAGAGTAGAACTGTGCTCCATAGGGTTTTCAATGACTGGTCTTTTGAAAGTAGATCCCCAGGCCTCTGAGTGGACTCGAACTTCCAACCTTTTCTGTAGAAGCTGAGAATGTTAACCGTTTGTACCACCCAGGGTATCCCTGACCAGGCTACAGGTCTCTGAGAAGCCAGAGCCCCAGGTAGGAAGCGTGGCCTGGACTCTGAGCTGCGCGGCAGGTCCCATCACACCTACAGATTTCTGAATTGCCCAGGCAGAAATCCTTCTTACAGACCCTTACTTTCCAGCCTCCACAAGAACGTGACTTTAGGAATTCCTCCCACGCTTACCCCTACCCCTTCCTGTTCTGGGTGCCCCCCGCGCATTTGGAGGCTGGGTGAGGAGGGTGGGTGGATGCAGACTGGTGAAATCAACACTTTTGGGACCCCTCCAGATTGTTTCAGAATCAGCAGGACACATGAGCCAGCCACAATAGGTTCACTTTCATGTGGCTGCTGGAGCAGGCAAGACTCCCAAGTAAAAACTCTGAATGTGAATTTAGCTAGTTTTGGATAAAGACGCCTTTCAGCGTCAATAAACACCATGAATGCAGCGGCGGTGGAGTTACAACTTAATGAGATGAGGGGAAGTGCACCGGGTCAGGCCTCATCTCCCAGCCTCTGTCATGCTAATCAGCTGGGCAGCCGGCAGCTGAAAAACTGCTGGAATTTTTATTTGCATTTCATTTACTGGGAAGGAAATTGACCCAGATGGTCCACAAAGGCTCGGGAAGGCTGGCAGGCAGTGTGGGGCTGCACACTTCTCGGAGGGCCTGCCCTTGTCTGCCCATCCCTCTTTGCGCCTGGGGCATAAAAGATTAAAACAGCGGAAGGGAATTGATTTCATGATTTTAGATAATTTCCCCCAGATTTCAGAAAAGATCTCAAAAAACCTAATTTAATCAACCAGCAGCTCAATAGTAATTAAGGGGAAGAAAAGCTGAGATAATGAAAGAGGTGGTGAGGATTTTTGCTGTTGCTGGTGGGAACCTTTCTTAATTAGGAAAAGTCCAAAAACGAAATGATGTTCGTGGAGACAAGCAGATGCTCAGCGCTTCCGAACTGGTGCCACAGTCAGCCGGTGATGGGTCGCCCACAAAGTTCATCTTCTCTGGAGAAAGCCAAACAATTGGCCACGGAGGGGTCTGCTTGGCTTTTCCATGAGTGTTTGCCTGAACCTTAAGGGCTGTGACCTTGGGGTGATTTCGGGGTTGTCTTGGCATAGTCTCCAAGTGGGGTCCTGTCTTGGTTTCCTAGTACTGCTGTAGCAGAAATACCACAAGGGGGTGGCTTTAAAGAACAGAAATGCATTTTCTCACAGGTCCGGAGGCTAGAATTTAGGCCACTGGCTCTGAGGGAAGGCTCTCCGTTGGCTCTGGGGGAAGATACTTGTCTCTTCTAACTTCTTTAGCCCCAGTGTTCCTTAGTTCCTTGGTGATCCCCACTTGGCATCTATATTCTCCAGTACATGTTTCCCTGTCTCTGTGTCTTTTCTGCTCCTTATAGCTCAGAAGTGATTAGGTTTAGGTCACTCTCTACACTGATATGGCCTCAACATAACAAAGAAACCCCTATTCCCAAATGGGACAACAGTCACAGGTATGGGGGGATTCCAGCACATATTTTGCGGAGACACAATTCAATCCACAGCAAGTTCCTTCCAGCAGAGGCTCATACCCGTTCAGGTTAGACTCCCCGTCTGTCTTAGGCTGGGTTCTCTAGAGAAGCAAAACCAGTAAAGTATATAAATATATATAGAGAGAGATTTATATCAAGGAAATGGCTCATGCAGTTGTAGAGGCTGGAATGTCCTAAGTTCGTCTCTCAGAATAGAGGCCTCTCCTGACTCACGTACCCATAGAGGCTGGCGAACCCAAGATCAGGTCAGAGAGCAGGCTCTTGCTCACAGGCTGCAAAGACTGATGAATCCCAAGATTGGTAGGCAAGATAGCAGGTAAGTTGCTAGCTCAAGTCCCAAGAACCAGAGGTCAGACGAACAGGAGCCAGCTGGAGGATACAGAATGAGCAAAGGCCCACGAGCCTTACAAGAATGTCCACTTATATTTGATGCAGACCACATGCCCAAGGAAACCCCTTTTCGACGAATTGGCTGCTCACAGCAGATTCCATCATGGAGGTGATCACATAATATCAAATCTCATCATGGAAATGATCAAAACATCATATGACTACCAAACCACTGAGAATCATGGCCCAGACAAGTTGACACACAACCTTAACCATCACACCATCTATCTCATCGTGACCCTTAGCTAGTGTAGGAGTTGGGAGTTTAGCTCTTGGGTCAGGCAGCCTTCCACCAAATCTGGGCTCTGCTGACCACTAGCTCTGTGACCTTGAATGAGTTATGTTTCACCTCTTTGCACCTTGGTTTCTTTGTATGTAAAACACAGGTGATAATAGTAACCTCCTTATGGGGTCCTTATGAATGTGCACAGGGCCAGGAACATGTCATTGTTGTTTGTTGCTGTCGAGTTAGCTCCAACTCATGGCGACATGATGTATACCAGAATTAAATATTGCCCAGTCCTGCACCATCTTCACAATCTTTGCTATTGTTGAGCCCATTCTTGCAGCCACCATGTTAATCCCTCTCATGGAGAGTTTTCCTCGTTTTCATTGACCATCTACTTTACCAAACGTAATGCCTTTTTTTAGCGATTGGTCTTTCCTGATGATGCGACCAAAGTAAGCAAGACAAAATCTCACCATCCTTGCTTCTAAGGCTCATTCTGGCTGTACTTTAAGAGTGGTTTGTTTGTTCTTCTGGCAATCCATGGTGTGTTAAATATTCTTTGCAAACAGCACAATTCAAATAGGTCAATTCTTTTTCAACTTTCCTTTTCTAGTGTCCAGCTTTCACATACATTTGAGGTGATTGAAAAGACCATGGCTTGGGCCAGGTGCACCTTAGTCATCAAAGTGACATCTTTGCTTTTTAACACTTTAAAGAGATCATTTGCAGGATCAGACTGTTGTGATCCGTAGGGTTTCCCTTGGCTGATTTTTTTGGTGGTAGATCACCAGGCTTTTCTTCCTAGTCCATCTTAGTCTGGAAGCTCCGCTGAAACTTGTTCAGCATCATAGCAACATGCAAGTCTCCACTGAAAAACAGTTGGTGGCTGTCCATGAGGTGCACTGGCTGGAAATTGAAAATGAGTCTCCCACATGGGTAGTGCGAATTCTACCACTGAACCATCCCTGGCCTCCTAAAGCATCCTTTAGCTGGTGCATAATGAGCATTGTAACTAATTGAAAATAAAGTTTTAGTTAACTATAATGTAGAGAGAAAAGAAAATGTTGGGGCTCCTCACTCTTCACTTTCTCACCCCTCGAGGATGGGGCAGGAAAAGGTCCAGGCAGAATCCCTAGACACCTGGCGAACCAGGCCCCCTTTGGACAGTTAATGGACCTTGGTACCAGGAATTGCTTTCCACTGAACGTCAGTGAAGAAAAGACCTGGAAATTACTCTTCTCGGCCTCTTGAAGATATGTGTTCTGCAAGTAATCCAGCATCCTAGACCACCAGGGCATAGTGAGGCTATGACCCAGTGACCTCCAGGAATCTGTATCTTTCCCATAAGGGGTGGAGGAATTTCCCTCCTGGAAGGCTGGGGTGGGGGAAGGCCGGTAAGTGTAGGGAGGGGAGGAGTTCAAATACACCTCTCTTGAAAGGGAGCATGACCAATGAGTAAGCTAATTCCACTTGGATCCATCTAAGTTCTGAAAGAAGGTGCCATCTGTCATGGTGCATGCAGGGTGGTGATGGCGATAGCAACCCTGTCTCAGCCCAGCCTGTCCTAGCAAGAGTAGAATTTTGAAGTGCCATCATGGGAAGAGGCTCTGCATCAGAGATCTTGGTTTCTCAGGAATGCTAGCTTAAAGTAGTGAGGGAGCCATCAGGATGGGCACCCTAGGATGGTGGTTTCAACCAGGAATGATTTTGGTAGACTTTCTAAATAACCTCCCCCTCCAAGGAACATTTGGCAATGTCTAGGGGCATTTTTTATTTTTTTAAGAATCCTGATGGCACAACAGTTAAGTGCTCGGCTGCTAACTGAAAGGTTGGAAGCTCAAACCCACCCCTCAGCTCTATGGGAAAAAGGCCATGCTATCTGCTCCCATAAAGATTACGGCTAGGAAACCCTATGGGGCAGTTCTACTCTGTCACATAGGGTGGCTATGAGTCGGAATTGACACTCAACGGCACCCGGCAATAACAACAGGGACATTTTTGGTTGTCACAATTGGGAGGGGCATGCTATTGGCATCCAGTGGGTTGAGGCCAAAGATGCTGGTAAACATTCTACAAAATATAGGACAGCTCCCCACAACAAAGAATTATCTGGCTCCAAATGCCAATAGTGCTGAGGTTGGAAAAACATGGTCTAGGGAACATTGTTCTTGCTCTTGCAAGAGCTGTCAGCATTGGTTGCAGAAGTGGCTGGGTGGCAGTGTTGACAAAAGATGCTGATGAAAATAGTGGGTTTAGTATTGGCTGAAGCGTTGACCAGGAACTCTGGTGGCGCAATGGTTAATTGCTCAGTTGCTAACCAAAAGGTTGGTGGGATCATTATGAGCTGGGATCAACTTGATGGTACCCAGCAACAATGAATGGTTGGCCAAGGTGGTGGGTTGCATCTCTGAAGGCAGAGGACAATAACTTACAGCCACAGTTGCTAAGCAAGCTGACCGTGTGGGCAGTTACACCAGATTTGTATCTCACTTAGAAACCCAAGGGAGCAGCCCTATAGGGTCATTATGAGTCAGAATTGACTCAAAGGCAATGGGGTTTTTCAACAGTCAGTAGCTGGTGACCTTAAGGAAGTTATTTAACCCCTCTGAGCATCAGTTTTCTCTTCTATAAAATAGGAGTGATAATATTGCGACCTCCTAGGGCCACTGTGAAATGTAAAGGGCATAATGTGTGGTAGAGTGTTCAACACCGGGAACCTCTACTCTGTGGGAATCTTAAGCAAGTTTCCCCTTCAGGAAGTAATGGCAGGTGGAGGATCAGCTGAGAATGGGAGCAGAGATGTGAGTACAAGGAATGGAGGCAGCTAGGGTTGGGGAAGAAATGTTTGAGATACAGCCCTCTCCTTGGTGATTTGCAAGAAAAAAAAAAAAAGTGGTAGCAAGAGGACCCAATCATTTTCCCAAAAGGATCAAAGGATCACAGTTGTGTTGGGTCATCAAGGCTGTCAGGGGAAGGATCTCTCCTTGTAAGGGTAGGGACTTATGCAGGTGTCAGCCCAGGAGTAAGAAGGGACCACTGATAGCACTTTACAGTATCCTCAGAGACTTTCTTCACCCAATGAAATTTGAATTATCTCTTTCAGGCTCTCTATAATTCCCATTGACTGACCCCACACTTACAGAGAGCCACCTCCATGGTGGGTGAGGAACTACAGGAGTGCTTTTTAGCCAGGTTGCCACTCTCCTGCTCAATGTGGAAGCCTGCAGGTGATGCAGTGGGAGCACCACCTGGGAGTAAGGAAGACTGTGGGAAGCATGTTTAGAACCACTGGGAGACACATTGTTTAGGTCTAGATGTATCAGACACCAAGTCTAGCACGCGCATCCGTTCTATTTCCTCAAATAAGGAGATAGGGTCTATCAGAGAGTCTGGTAGAGTTATCTGCAGGCCCAGCCCAGCTCTTGCAGCTCTGCCAGGGGCCTTTGGATTAAGCAGGAAAAGAGCCAACTATTTGGAACTGGTCCCCAGCTCATGGTAGAAGTGTCAAGGCATCAAAATGTGGGGTGCAGAGCAGCTCCCAGAGAGGAAGATTTTGAACTATGGCTGAACCACACCTCTGCATCAATGAACATTACAAAATCCTTGGTCATCTCTGATTTCAAAGTCACCGACCACCAACTCCTAACAAGGTGGTTGGGAATGTCAGGAGAAGCAGGGACTTTTGTGTAATAGTTACGACAATGCAGCAAAAGCCTTCAGAAAAAAACAAGCAAACACACAAACAAAAACCTATGGCTTAAGAAGCTTCTGAAGCCAGTGGAGGAAGTTGTATAGAAGCAAGCCTGGCAAACAGGCCCAACTGGAGCAAGCAACCGCAAGGGACATTTACAGGGAAAGACTGTTAGCAGGGCTCCAGACACATGAGAGACCTGAGACACCCCTTGAATTTTTCCTATTAATAAAGCCAATTCTGGAGGAGGAGGAGAAGCAGCAGGAGAAAAAGAAGGAAACAGACTTTTATAAGCTTGTAGAAAAACATACTGTATTTTTTCACAAATAACACTCCCATGTAAATAACGCACCCATGCAGGAAACACGTGGCACGCTAGGCTTACAAAAGTAGTAGTGTGTGTGGGGGGGAGGTACATGATTGGCATAAAAATGTATAACGTGCATGCTATTTGCGTAAAAATATGATTAGCAGCTAGGAATGTGGATCTGGACTTGGTGGCAGATGCCACCGCCCTGAGGTCCTATCTGCTCATCTTAAGAGACTAGGGAAGCCAACCACCATTCCCCAAAGTGAGTGTCTCTCAGTCCAGGCTGCTGGTTCAGTCACAGCATGTGTGCCCTGGGTTTTGCTCTGTGCTAAAAGATGGGCTAGGTCTCCAAAGAAGCAGGTTTACTCCTGAAAAACCAACATTTTGCATAAGGAAAGGTGGCAAACGACCTTGAGCTGCAGTACCGAACCCCATGCCTTTGCAAGTACACGCTCCACTCCATAGGCAGCCTGACTCCTCTTCCCCAGGGGCAGTAAGGGTCCTAGACAAATGGGGATCCATGGAGGATGAACATGCTTCCCAGTCACAAGTGATGAGACCCAGGTCACTGTAATGGAATCAAATCTTTCAGTGATCACCACTTGTCTACCTCTAAGCTCAAGACCTGGAAAGGTGAGTCCCCCGGAGCTTGGGGGTCTCAAGTGGCTCTTCAGTATCCAGGGTGTAGATTGGTAACAGTAGAATTTCTTGAGCAGACTGTGCAAGTGATGGGCGAGGTGGACACAGCTGCTGAGGCGTGTCCTGATCTTCTAGAATCAACGGAGGTGGCGGTCCTCCCAAGGACTAACTCCAGCCTCCTCCAAGTTTTGTCCCTTTATTGCTGTTACAGTGCAGATTAGAAACAGGCATGCCACTTGGTTTCCCATTTGATTGATCTACAGTGCAGATCTACAAAGCAAACAAACTCCGTCCAGCCTCCTTCTCTCTTCAGTGCTTTATTCTAGGGAACTCCACTGCCTGAAAGCTGACAGCTTTTAGTTACAGGATCTACAGTGCCTGGGAAGGGGAAGAGAGTTTGAAGACGTGAGGGCTAAGGCACCAGTGTTGTCTTTATACCAGAGGAATTGGCATTTGCTGACGGCCTCATCACAGAATCTCTGTCCTTACATTTCCCCAGTTGTCACAGAGTCGACTCCAACCCATGGCAACCACATGTGTTTCAGAGTCAGAGTAGAGCTGTGCTTCATGATGTTTTCAATGGCTGATTTTGGGGGGAGCAGATCACCAGGCCTTTCTTCTGAGGTACCTCTGGGTGCACTTGAACATTCAACTTTTCAGTTGAGCTTGTTAACCACTTGCACCACCCAGGGACTCCCCACATATGGTACTTAGGGGAAAAAATTCAGAAAGATCCCGATGTATTTGGATTTCCACACTCAGTAGCTAGACTAAGTGTGCAGGACAGTGCTATTTGCCCCAGAATACTTACTTATAAGAGTTCGGTGTTCTGGGGTATTAAATCCACTGCATGTTACCAGACAGTAATTTTTAATAGGAATAAGTTTTTCTAAAAATCAGATTTTGCCTGTGGGTTTTATCAGCTAAGAAAGTGTCTTAGTTACCCAGTGTTGCCACAATGCCAATACCACAAGTGGGTGGCTTTGAAGAACAGAAATTTATTTTCTCACAGTTCAGGAGGCTAGAAGTCTGCATTCAGGGTGTGGCTGTAGGGGGAAGGGATCTATCTACAGAAAATAGCGCTGATAGCAATTAATTTTAAATTGCTGAACAGTCTCACAGCTGGTGATGGAAACTGCGATGGCTGATAGAAGCTGCTCATTAGCACCCCTCCTCAAGCGGCGCCCAGGGCACGCGCCCTACCTACCATGCCTTAGTTACACCTCTGCTTGGGGGAGGTACTTCCTTGTCTGTCTCAGCTTCTAGTAGCTGCCAGCCATCTTTGGAGTTCCTGGGCTTGTAGGTGGGTCTGTCTCTGCCATCCATCTTCCTCGCCTGTCCATGTATGTCTCTCTGTCCATTTTGCTCCTTTTATCACTCAAAAGTGATTAAGTTTAGGACCCACCCTGCACTGGTATGATCTAATTAACATAACAAATAAAAACTATTTCTAAACAGAATCATATCCATAGGTATAGGGGTTAGGATTCCAACATACATTTTGGGGAGGACACAATTCAATCCATAACGGATGGATGTCCAGTCACCCCGGGAGGCTGATGCATTTCAAAGTGTAATGGAGATGGTGTCTGGAGACTAGAGGGCCCTAGAGGTTCTTGTGTGCCTTTGCCAAGATGTGAGAGTAGCAGATATGGCTAAACTCCTAGACCTGGATGAAGCTGGTGTCAGTCCCCCCACTCTCGAGACAGCTGGTGATGCTCAGGGCTCCACTCCACAAAGAATGTAAACCTCAAGGATCTCAAGAGGGAATCATCAGATACCTTGAAAAGAGATAATAGCTATATTTTAATCTGCCCAAATTTTCTTTTAGCACTCTGTGTTATACATATTATCCTGCTTAAAACAAGAATTTTTTTCCTGTTCCAATCATTATGACTTTTTCTATACTATTTAAAAATTAAAACTAGCCCATTATAGTTGGGGCCTCTCTTGAAACCACTCACTGGGGTCACTGGCTCCTCCCGGCTTCTTCTGATGAGCTGGGGGCACTTGCACCGGCTGCCTACCGCATACCAGTGCCGATCAGCACCTGTACTGGGTAGGTCGCTTAGCACTTTTGTCCAGGTTTTAGCTTTCTCATGTGTAGGTGGGGTTTAAAACCTCACAGGTATACTATTTTAACATTTTACAAAAAAAGGTTAGGAAAAAATGAGAAAAAAAAAATGCTGCAGAATGGTGGCGCAAATAGGGTTGGCTGCAGAGTCAGTCAATATGTGTTAGTTTTCTTCATTCATTTCTTTTTGTCTTATACTCATCTTTCCTCCCTGCCTTCCTTCTTCCTTCTTTCCCTTCTCCTTTCCCTCCTTCTCTCATTTCTCCCTTCCTTTCCTTCATCCTTCTTTCCCTCCTTCCTTTCTCCCTCCCTCCTTCCTTCTTTTCCTTTCTTCTTTCCCGCCCTTCCTTTCCTCCTTCCTTCCTTAAATCACTGCCTTTCCCCCTCACCTTGTTTCCTTTCACAGCAGAAGCCACTGAATTTCTCAGTCTGAAACACAATTGACTCTGTACCCCAGTAGCCTACTGGGAATAACAAACACTAAGCCAGTACTAGACTGTGGTGCCTAATGCTACGTTATCTGTAGGACTTTCTGTTTTTTACTGACTGTTGGCAGACTAGGAGAAAAACAGAGCTTCTCTATCTAAGGCAGTGATTCTTTTTCTTTTTTCTGAAAAAAAAAAAAAAAAAGCCACTCCTGTCCTTAATACTCTAACGCTTTAGAAGAAACTCAAGAAATGACACTGGACAGGACCTTTTGATGATGAAACCTGTTATTGTTGAGTCAATTCTGACTCATGGTGATTCCGTGTGTTACAGAGGAGAACTGTTCCATAGGATATTGTTGGCTGAAATCTTTACGGAAACAGATTGCTAGGCCTTTCTCCAATGGTGCTTCTGGGTGGATTCAAACTGCCAAAATTTTTGTTAAGTAGCCCAGCACAAATCATTTGAGGTATCTACTTGAAGACAAAAACCAAAAATCCAAGCTCATTGCTATCGAGTCAATTCCAACACATAGCAAATCCTGTAGCACAGAGTAGAACTGTCCCATAGGGTTTCCAAGGCTATAATCTTTATGGGAGCAGACTGCCACATCTTTCTCCCATGGAGCAGATGGTGGGTTCTAACCACCAACCTTTTAGTTAGCAGCCAAGTGCTTAACCACTGTGCCCATTTGAAAACAAGAAGAATGTAAATAACCATTTTGGTCTTTTTCAGTGCCTCTGCAATGGCATCACCAATATGGTGCTCAGACCCCTCTCCTCAGAGTTTCTTGAACAACTCTGGTCAGATCATCTCCCATGGTGTGTGTAATCTCATTGACTCCTCTTGATCCACAAGACTCAAGGTAACAACTGTGAGCTCCACCTGTGGGTAGTGGATACTGTTAGCAGGAGAAAAGCACTGCATTCTTACCTGTTTACTTTCTCAGACTGATACAATGTCTTCTCTGATACAGCTTTTAAACTGAAAGATAAGAGGATGCCTGTGATGCAAAAGATGTGGTTTTCAGCAATACATTTGGTAAGGCACTCATGATGTTGTTAATGGAGTGGCCAGGCAAATTCACTGCTGTGTGGCCAACTGTGGAGTCCAGGGTGGTGCAAATGGTTAATGAGCTTGGCTGCTAACTGAGAGGTTGGAGGTTCGAGTCCACCCAGAGGCAGCAAGGAAGAAAGCTTTGGTGATCTACTTCTGAAAACCCTATAGAGCACAGTTCTACTCTGACACACATAGGGTCACTGTGAGTCAGAATTGACTCAACGACAACGGGTTTTTTTTATTATGGCCAACTATAGGATCACTATGAGTCAAAATTGACTCGATGGCAATGGGTTTGGTTTTTTGTTTTTTTATACAAAGAGCACTGAATTCAATAATTACTTGTGGATGAATGCTTTACTAGTCAGGGTTCTTTGGTTGCAAGGTACAGAAACTGATCATGGTTAACTTAGCAAAACAAGAATCCACAGGACAGTTATGGGGTAACTTACAGAATTAAAGAAAGCGCTGAAAAAATCAGACCAGGAAAGAAACCAGGAGAGCTTTAGAGATCTAGCCAGAACTAAAGGGCATGACTGTTTTGACCAGGGACACAATAGAAGACCCCAGGTAGAATGGGAGAAAAATATAGACCAAAACTCAAATTCCTAAAAAAGGCCATATGTACTGGACCAATAGAGACTAGAGGAACCCCCAAGAATATCACTCTAAAATATCCTTTGAACTTGGAATTGAAGCTATTTCTGCAGCTCACATTTCAGCCAAATAATAGATTGGCTTATAAACAATATCACAATACCGTGAGTAATGTGCTCCCTTAAACAATAAACTATATTAGACCAAATGGTCGCTATTTACCTAAAAGCAAAGATAAGAAGGCAAGGAGGGGAAGAGAAGCTAGATCAAAGTAAACAGAACAAACAATGGAAATAATGAGAATACTGACACTATGTAAAAATTGTAAGCCGTGGCACAAAACAATTTATATAAAATTTGTTAAAGGGGAACATAATTTGTCGTGTAAACTTTCCCTGAAAACACAATAAAATATTATTAAAACAAAAAAAGAACTAAAGGGCAGTCTCTTTAGGGATCTCCCAAGGAAATTACTCTGCCTCAAACAATTTCCAGTCTTGTGTCACTGCCCAAGATTCAGATTCCCCAGAAAGGAAGTCTCAATGGCCAAGCTTAGATCAGAAAGGAGAGAGAGGGCAGTTTGTGGTTAATATAGAGAACCACATGGAATGGGGAAAGATAGTCCTCCAAAGAAATGCAATGCTATTAACAGAAGGATGGAAGGAATTCTAGGAAGGTAAAAACAACACTGTCTCCTTGGAAAGAAGTTTCTGTGACAAACTGTAAGGTTCTGTCCTTGAGCATGACCTATTCAACATTTTTATCAGGATCTTGAACCTGAGAATATGACCCAAAGCTAAAAGGAGAGATAATGATGTGGATAATGGCCCAGTGGATGACTGGGTTGAATTGTGGATGATATTATACCTGTTGCCATCAAATCGATTCCAACTCACAACAACCCTGTAGAACAGAGTAGAACTGCTCCATAGGGTTTCCAATGTTCTAATTTTTACGAAAGCAGGTTGCCATATCTTTTTCCCATGGAGCAGTTGGTGGGTTCAAACCACTGACCTTTCGGTTAGCAGCCAAGCACTTAACCACTTTGCCACCAAGGCTCCTTACAAAAGACATTATAGGCCATGATATATGGAGAAAGTCCTGGATTAAGGTTAAACAATTACATATAACTCTCTCAAACCCTCCTTAATAACATTCCTAATGGTGAAATATTAGAGGCATTCACATAAAATCAAGAACAAGCAAGGATGTTTTGTTATTTAACACTACTCTGTAATTTCTGGCCAACATAACTGGAAAATTAGAAACTGCCAACATACTATGTTGTATGACTCCAGGGAACATCATTCATATCAGTCTATGTAAGCGATGTTATATGGCAGCCTAGGAACGAGAGATGTAACTATTGCAAAGGAGAGGAAAAAAGAATCATTATATACAAATAATATAATTTCCAGGGAGCCTTAGTGGAGCAATGGTTAAACGCATGGCCGCTAACTGAAAGGTCAGTGTTTCAAACCCAACAGTTGCTCCAAGGGAGAAAAGACCTAGCCATCTGCTCCTTAAAGATTACAGCCTAGAAACCCGCTGGGGCAGTTTTACTCTGTCCTATAGGGTTGTTATGAGTCAAATTGATTCAACAGCACACAACAACAAGAACAAATGTAACTTCCACCTAGAAAATGCAAAAACTGAAAAACTATTAAAATGAATGAAAGCATTCATCTAGGTGACGGGATATAACATAAATACAAAAAAAATTAACTTTTAACGCAAGTACCCACTACACATAATACACACACACACAACCTAGGAATAATCTCAACAAGAAATATGCAGGATTTATACAGAAAATAATAAACTATGAATATTTATTGAGGGCTAGAAATACTGCTTGAGCAAATGGAGAGACATACCGTGTCACCGCACGGTATCGTAAACAAGCAATTCTTTTCAAATTATTAATGTTAAATGTTATTCCAATAAAAATCACACTGAGATTACCATTCCTTTGGAACTAAATGTAATTCAAAGTTTAGATAAAATAATAAGTGAAAAAACTAAGAAAACGAAGTCCAGTGAGGGCTTTTTCTGTGTTGACTTGTATATTGTATAGCTATAATAATAAAAGTGTGCCCTGGGACAAGAATAGACAGAAAGATCAGTAGAACAGAATAGATAACCATATGTAGATCCTAGTATATATGTATATAAACTCAACATGTGAATACATTAACTATTAACAATCAAGAAGGGGGAGATGAATGATTTAATCATTGGTGTAAAGAAATTGGCCATATGAGGAAACAAATCCATTTGGATCTTCACACCCAATACAGAAATAAATTTCAGATAGATTAAAGAGCTACACTGAAAAATGAATCCATAATAAACTAGAGTGAAATTTATCTAATTTCTAGACGGAGAGGGGCACTCTAAGAACCACCATCACTGTCATCAACATCATATTTATTGACTCACTTATTATGTGGCAGGTACTGTCCTAAGTACCTTACAAGTATTAACTCATTTTATCCTATTTTACTGATGAGGAAAATGAGGCAGGGAGAGACGAAGTAACTTCCCCAAAGTCACGTACTAAGTGGCAGAAGGACAATTCAAATTCTATGATGCTGGCCCTAAAGCCCATAAAATAAATCACTGAACAAGGCAGGAAGCCCAGGAGGAGCAACCAGGAACAGATATTAGCAACCATGAGTGTACTCAGTAGACCTCAACTGACAAACACCATTTGTCATAGAGCAGCTGTGACTCAGGGCAACCCCATCTGTGTCAGAGTAGAACTGTACTCCACAGAATTTTCAATGGCTGATTTTTCTGAAGTAGATCACCAGACTCCTCTTCCGAGGTGTCTCTAAGTGGACTTGAACCTCCAACCTTTCAGTTAGCAGCTGAGCATGTTAACTGTTTGCACCACCACCCAAGGACTCCTAGACCTCTTGCTGTTGTTGTTGTTGTTAGGTGTCGTCAATTCTGTCTCATGGTGACCCCATATGACAGAGTAGAACTGCTCCATAGGGTTTCCTAAGCTGCAAACTTTATGGAAGCAGGTCGCCAGGTCTTTCTTCCATGGAACCACTGGGTAGATCCAAACTGCTTAGCCATTTGTGTCACCAGATCTCAACTACAGGGAGCAGAATGACCCAGTTCCCACTGCCATGCTGTACCATCCAGCACTTCCCGGTTGCTGCTCCAAGCCAATGCCTGAGTGCAGCAGGGATCCTAAGGCAGACTCATCCCTGGGCCACATGGGACTCTTCCAACTGCTGACTTGGACTCCAGGATTCCTTGGGGCTTTGCCAGACTTTCCTTAAACTGCACAGCAGCCTGGGATACTTCCACCTAACCTTCCGTTCTGCTCACTTTCACTATGGGTTTGATTTGCACCATGATCTGACAGCTCTCCCAACCTTCCTCAGCTACCTGCCTGTTTCCTCTCATGTCCCTTAATAAAATTCTTGCACATTTAACCCCATCTTGGTATTTGCATCTCTGAGAACCCAGACTAACCAAGATGGAAAGATCCGATCATTAAAAATCTAAAGATTTCTCTGCATCAAAAATAAATTGAAGAAAAATATAATACTGGAAAATATTTAAAGAGTTGTCAATAGTTATCAAGAGCATATTATGACTTCCATGTTTAAGTCTTTATCCTCAGGAAAAACAGGAGATGCAAACTCAACCGTAGCAGGCTGTTCCAAATAGTCCTAAATTATGAGCCAGAGCCTGGCAGTATATTTTTTGCACAAGTTGATGTTGGTGGGGAGGAGTGATGTCATGGATTGAAATGTGTCCCCCCAAAATATCTGTCATGATTCCCAGTATTGTATGATTGTCTACCATTTTATCATCTGATGTGATTTCTCTATGTGTTGTAAATCCTATCACTATGATGTTATAAGACAGACTATTGGCAGTTATATTGATGAGATCTACAAGATTAGATAGTGTTTTAAGCCAATCTCTTCTGAGATATAAAAGAGAGAAGCGAGCAGAGAGATGGCGGACCTCATAACACTAAGAAAGCAGTGCTGGGAGCAGAGCACAACCTTTGGACCTGAGGTTCCCAAGCTGAGATGCTCCCAGACCAAAGGAAGACTGATGCACCACAAGGACCTTCCTCCAGGGCTGACAGAGGGAGAAAGCCTTCTCCTGGGGCCAGTGCCCTGCATTTGGACTTTTAGCCTACTGGACTGTGAAAGAATAAACTTCTCTTTGTTAAAGCCATCCACTTGTGGTATTTCTGTTATAGCAGCACTAGATGACCAAGACAGGTGGTAACTCTTGGAGGTTTTGCTGCTCAGGGGTCTGGGGACAGAGCCTGATGACAGGGAAGATAGAGGAGAACAGGTATGCTCTCTCTGCATGGAACATATGGCCCTGGTGTTGCAATGAAGACTAGAGTGTACTGTTGTCACCTCCAGAGATCAATGCATTGAGAGCATGAAGCCTTTAGTGTGGTCAACTTGTCACAGGGGACACTGGCAGCAGTGGCCATGATGCTGAAGACTTTCCCTTAAGAGACTTGTGGGTTAACAGACACTGATCAGGAGGATGAAACAGGAAAAAGATTTGTAGACAATCCAGCACATGTTTGAAGGCCCCCAGGCAGAACTGGAGGAGAATTAAAGAGAGGTTCGAGGTTAAGGACCAGCTGATGGGGCTATCAAGCCATCAGAGCAAGGTTATTCTGTTAGTTAGGGTGCTTCTGGCTGCAAATAACTGCAAGCCTGGTCCCAGGTGGTTTGACCTTAAGGACTGTGATTATTTCACACAGAGGAGTCCAGAGGTAGAGTAGCGCCTTCAAGGTTTTGGCTTGGCTTTTCTGCTCCTCTCCTGGCTCTGCTTTCCTCTCTGCGCTAAGTGTCCTCTGCCTGAGGGAAAGGTGGACCTCACCTTCTCAAAATGTTGTCGAGTCCTGGATGATCACAAGTTTACAATCTATTTTCTAGAGGTAAAAAAGCTTTCTTCAGAAGTTCCCAGCTGATATTTATTCACTGGCATCTTGTAGCTAGAATGAGGTCACATCTTGAGGTCCAGTCTTAAACTATTCATTGGCAAGCTTTTGGTCTGCTTAGACTAATTGGGGTCTATTGTGAAATTGAGACTGGGATTTCCTTCTACTTAGTTATGCAGGTTCATGCTGAAAGTGAAGAGGGCTTGAAGCACTTACTGATGAAGATCAAAGACTATAGCCTTCAGCATGGATTACACCTCGACATAAAGAAAACAAAAATCCTCACAACTGGACCAATAAGTAACAACATGATAAATGGAGAAAAGACTGAAGTAGTCAAGGATTTCATTTTACTTGGATCCACAATCAATGCCCATGGAAGCAGCAGTTGAAAAACCAAATGATACATTGCATTGGGCAAAGCTTCTGCTGTTAAAAAGCAAAGATGTCACTTTGAGGCCTGAGGTGCACCTGACCTAAGCCATGATATTTTCAATTGCCTCATATTAATGCAAAAGCTGGGCAATGATTAAGGAAGACCAAAGAAGAATTGATGCATTTGAATTATGGTGTTGGCAAAGATATTGCCATAAGGACGAACAAATCTGTCTTGGAAGAAGTATAGCCAGAGTGCTCCTTAGAAGCAAGGATGGCGAGACATGTTATCAGAAGGGACCAGTCCCTGGAGAAGGACATCATGTTTGGTAAAGCAGAGGGTCAGTGAAAAAGAGGAAGACCCTTGATGAGATGGATTGACACAGTGGGTGTAACAACGGGCTCAAACATAACAGCGATTGTGAGGATGGCACTGGACTGGGCAGTGTTTCGTTCTGTTGTACATAGGGTCGATATGAGTTGGAATAACAATGACAGTCATGTAGAGGAGGAAAGAATTGTAAAATAAAAGCAGAGATCTGTTAGGTAAAGAAAAAATGGATTTGGGATAATCAATCAATAAAACAAAATAAAATCAACTGTTGATGAGTAGACTCCCCCATCAACTGATATTCTGGAGTCTCTGGGTGGTACACACAGTTAATACACTTTGCTGCTAACCAAAAGATTGGTGGTTTGAGTCCACCCAGAGGTACTTCAGAAGAAAGATCTGGGTATCTACTTCTGAAAAATTAGCCATTGAAAACGCTATGGAGTACAGTTCTACCCTGACATACATGTGGTCACCATGAGTTAGAATCAGCTCATGACAATGTTTTTATTTTTTTTTGGATTACATTTTTAACTTCCTAGGAGCTCTTTTTTTTTTTTTCCTTCTTTTGTTCATCTTTCTGAGAATATTCATGATATTTATTTGTTTTGTTTTTTGACGATTCCTCTCATCACTTGATCTCTGTTTTATCTCAGATGATTTTCCTATTGTTTAGGTCCTCAGGTATCTGTAGTCCTTGTTGTTGTTGTTAGGTGCTGTTGAGTTGATTTCAACACATAGCGACCCCATATGACAGAGTAGAACTGCCCCCATGGAATTTTCTTGGCTGTAATCTTTATGGAAGCAGATTGCCAGGTCTTTCTCCCCCAGAGCCCCTGGGTGGGTTTGAACTTACAACCTTTCCCTAAGCAGCCGAGCACCTAACCATTTGTGCCACCAGGGCTCCTTTGCACTGGGCATAGGATCACTTAACCCTTCTGTTTCAGAACAGTTGCTGCCCTGTGTTCTCTTGTCCAGAGAAACTCTTGAGGGAACAAAGTCTTCTTTTGTGATAGGGGTCAGGGGGGCGGGGCAGATGCTCAGTGGAATGGAATGGGGGTAGGGCTATAACTGTTTCTCAGACAGTTTTCACCTGTCCCCTTATTAAAATTCCTCTCCTTAGCCCCCAGATCCAGAGATACTTGGTGCCTTTTTGAGGATTCTGTGATGTAAATTGAGTTGGTTTTGGGATTCAGCTTGCTTCATTTTGCAATATCCGTAACCATTTCTCTCTCTACACTGTTGTTGGTTACCTTCAAGTTGGCTCCAACTCCTGGCAACTTCATGTGCAGCAGAATAAAACGTTGCTCAGTCCTGCACCATCTTCATGATTGTTGGTATGTTTGAGATCATTGCTGTGGCTATTACGTCAGTCCATCTCTACATTTTGTTGCCTTTATTCCTCTCCTATTTTCCTGGCTACTATGAGTTTATGTCGTTGCTGTGGTTTCGGTGGTGTTTCAGAGGGATTGAGTCGGATGCATCTGTTTAATCCATCATATTAACCTAGAATTCCCTGCCTTATCTCTTTCGGACAGCTTATCACAATCTGACACCATGTTATATATTTAATTGCTTATCACACATTTTCCCCACTGACGTGGTAACTCTTTGAGGACAAGGACTTGATCTGCCATGTTTATCACTATATTGCCAGTACCTCATAAGTAGTGGGTGCTCAATAGATATTTCTGAATAAATGAATATCCAAAAGGGAAATTGTTATATAAACTATGGTACATATATGGGGTGGAAACATAGGCAGTAATAACTTAACCTCTCTCATCTGTGGTACCAGGTGAGTTATTCTCTTTACTGACTTCTTCATGGCCTTAAAAGGTAGGATTACAAAGACACCTCAGGCACATGACACATGAATAAACCTTTTTTTTTTTTTTTTTTTTTTACAGGAAGTGTGTGGCCTCTTTAGTCATGAAAAAGTTGTCCAGATTTCTGCCATCAGTCCTCAGCCAAATGAAATGGAAAAGAAAACTTCTTTGCTTGGCTGACTCCTTCTCATTTTTCAAGCCTCAGTTTAAATGCCATTTCTTCAGAGAGGTCTCCCCTGACCACTCTACCTAACATAGGTCTCAGGGCCCCTTCCTAGTGGACGTACATTTCAGCCAGGTATGCTTGTTCAGTGAACAACCTGAACAACTGAACACAGTGGACCTGTAGACTTTACTGTTATTTTCTTTCTTCAGGGTACTTCTCAGAACTGCAATATTGTGCATTCCTTTGCATACTTGCTTGTTATCTATCTTCCCCACTAAAATATAAGCCACACGAAAGAAGGCAGCATAGTTGCTTTGTTCCTTTAATCCTCAATTCCTGCCACCATATCTGATATGTTATAGCTGCTCAATAATTACTTCATGAATTAATGATTACTGAAAAAGGTAAGAAATACAAAGATTCTGTCTGCATCTTAGTTGAGATGCAGGAAAGGAACAAATTGGGCTTTTTAACGCAATGTCATATGTCTACTACAGAAATTGATAAACCAAGCCCCAGAGATCTCTAAGCTTCAGTTTCCTCATCTCTAAAAGGTGGATATTAAACTAGAAAATCGTTCTAGGTAAAAAAAAAATATATATGGTCTGTGAAAAAAATAAAAAGAAAGACAGTAACTTAATCTCAAGAGATGTCAAATATCAAGGACTCATAACAATACAGGCTTTGTCCTAATAGGGGATAAAGCAACCACACACCTCGGGTGAAAAAACCAGTTGCCATCTAGTCCATTCTGACTCCTGGCAGCCTCATGTGTAGCAGACTAGAACTGTGCTCCATAGGGTTGTCAATGGTTTATTTTCTGGGGGTAGATCACGAGGCCTCTCTTCTGAGGCACCTCTGCATGGACTAGAACCCCCAACCTTTAAATTAGCAGTTTAGATTAACCATTTGCACCACTCAAGCGCTCCATTAAGCTGAGCTAAATAGACTGGGTGGGGAACATGTAGTGGTGACCAAAATCATTCCCCTCCTGGCTCATCTTCTCATCCTGATTCCAGTCTTAGGGGACACACCCTGGAGGCAGCACCAAGGAGGGCATAAAACATAGAATGACTCTGTGAGAGTGAGGAGACTTAACAGTTCACTTACTTGGGTTTTCTTCACGGACTTGTTTTATTTACATTTTCCCAAGAGATATTTTATTCTATATTAAAAGGTAACCCAAGGAAAATATCTTTTATTGTTCAGCAATAACCACCACCCTCCCATCAGTGCTAGCCAATGCTTAGTTTCATGTGTTTTTTTTCATACTTCTCAGCTAAATGCACAGATTCACAGGATCTGGTGACTGGAAGGCACTTAGACATAGTTCCCTTCTAAGTGTGGGCTTTGTGGTTAGACAGTTCTGGGTTTTATTCCACTCTCTATTTAACCTGTGACCCTGGGAAGTTACCTGGTCTTTCAGTCTCAACTTCTTCATTCATAAAATGAGGATAATACACCTACTTCTCACTTATTGACATGGTTAGGTTTCAAAGACCAAGTCATTATGCAAAAATCAGCCTCAAGTGAAAATGGAAGATGACCACACTGGATCGCAAAATAGAGGCTGATTACATCATTACATAACTGCCAAATCACATCATTACATAACTGCCAAACCACTGAGAATGATGGCCCAACAAAATTAACTAATAACCTGAACCATCACAGCCAGCGCTACTCTTGCCTCACACCTTGGTGTTTGTTACTGCCAACACACACTCGTTAATGTGTAAAATAGTTGGATAGCAGATTTTTTTGCTATTGTTGTAAAAGCAAAATGTCAGATAATGAGATAGTCGATGAGTACGTATAGTATCTCCCTCAACAATTACTCTGTATTAATGTACTGTAATAGTTGCTGTTGTGTGCTGTTGAGTTGATTCTGACTCATAGCCACCCCATGTAACAGAGTAGAACTATCCCATAGGGTTTCCAGGTTGTAATTTTTACTGGAGCAGATTGCCAGGTCTTTTTTCTGTGGAGCTGCTAGTTGGGTTGGAACTGCCAATGTTTAGTTAGCAGCCAAGCACTTAATTGTTGTGCCACCAGGTTAGCAAAAATTGGAAGTGAGCTTCCTGGACACAGATATTTTTTTCTCCATGACTTTCAAGAATTCTATCACTGGCGTTTTGAGATTTCTACATGCATCTTTATCCAGCCGGCTTTCCTCATCCTTCTCAGTTTGACATAGAGTCTCAAAGGAGTCGCTCCAGTCTATGTTTCTCAGGGCACTTCATTCACACTAAGTTTAGACCCCTCCTAACTGCATCTCCCTGGTAAGTCTGGTATCTCCTCCACTGGCCCAATTGTGTTAACGGAAGTACTGAAAAAGTATTCACAATCATGGTATCCAGTAAGTGGTATCAACAATACTATCTTTCTACAATGAAGCAAGGGAATGGCTTTTCTACTTTTTTTAAATGGAGAAAATGGGCAAATGATTAAGTCTAGGAGAGGGAAACACAGGCTAAGGTAGACTTGTAGCTGAAGGCTTTAGTGTAGGGTGTGTCTTAAATCTATCTCTTTTGAGATATAAAAGAGCAGATTAAGCAAGCAAACAAGAAAGCAGAGATGAGGGAAGATAGATGCTACACCACATAAAGATCACCAAGGAATCCAGGAACAGAGCTGAAAAGAGACAAGGACCTTCCTGCAGAGCCGACAGTGAGAGAAAGCCTTCCCCTGGAGCCGGCGCCCTGAACTCGGACTTCTAACCTCCTCAACTGTGAGAAAATAAATTTCTGTTTGTTAAAGCCACCCACTTGTGGTATTTCTGTTATAACAGCACTAGATGACTAAGAATTGGTTTTTCATTGACAAGTCCCCCTTTCCACTCCTCTCGCCACCACACACATACAGACTTTCCATGAGCACTACTAGTGACCATTTTTGGGAGCCCTGGTGTCACAGTAGTTAAGCATTTGACTGCTAACTGAATGGTCAGCAGTTTGAACCCACCAGCCGCTCCAAGGGAGGAAGATGTGGCAGTCTGTGTGCGTAAAGATTACAGCCTTAGAAATCCCATGGGACGGTTCTACTCTGTCCTACAGGGTCACTATATCGATTTGACGGCAATGGGTTTGGTTTTGGTTTCGGAGTGACAATTTTTGCCATAAAAACACAAGAAAAAGACAGGGCTTTTAAATGCTGGCATTCCTCAGTATGTTCAAAAGAAAACGTAAGCTCACTTAACGTCCAAAAATGCATATTGACTAAAAAACCAACAACTTGGGGAGTTCTGAGCCACAGCAAATATCCCAGGGGAAAGCAGCCCTGTGAGGTGGCCAAAACTGCATCTTCGAGAAGAAAATCAAGTTCAAGACAATAATCTGCCTCCAGCCTTAGAGTTTACTTTATTCTTGCATAAAATTGAAAACAAACCCCAACTTTTCTCCAAAAAGTCACATAAGCAAAAATGGTTGTCTAGCTCCCAGCTAGACTTCAAACAGCTTAAAAAGGTCCTTTGCCTACACAGCAGAGAGTTCAAGGAAGCCGAAAAGTGTCCACGGGAAGATTTTGTATGGGAACTTTAATTTCCCATTCCATTTGACTTTTGGTCTTTAAAATACAGGTCAAATCAATGAATTTAATGAAGGCCATGTAACACAATGGCTTTGCCTTGCATTTTGACCCACATAAAGGGGAGGCAGTCCAGGTCACAAAGCTTTAGCAGAACTTTAAGTGGTTAGTACACAAATGTGACAGAACGTTTAGAATCTCAGAGACTGGCAAGACCTATTGACAAGCAGTTAAAAGTATTTGAAATAGCGGCATGAATGAACTTTGATAAGGTAGCACTATTGTCTTCCATTGTCTCTTTCTCTTCATACGAAAACTCCCCCAAAAGAACAAGAGTCAATGAATGTGAAATGTAGTGTCAGTTTTACTGGACTCTGGACGCCTTTCAGCACTGCAGACTTTTTGTGGTGAATTCATGCTATTTAAAAGTATTCTTCCCTCCGGAGTCTCAATTCTTGCAAATGGCGACTTTTCAGCCCGCTATCCACCCAAGTCTTTTCCAACTGCTTTCACGCCATGAATAGCTCTTTAAGTTAAAAGAAGTGAAGATTAATTTCAGTATTTCTGCTGCTTATTGGTGTTTGGATGTTTCCAGAGTGAGTGCACCTTGGCTCACCCTTGGCTTAATGGAGGGGGCAGTGGGCGGGATAGGAGAATGAGTGATGTGTTTCTGCAGCTTAAAGATGGTTCACCTCACTCCAAGGGCACAGGCAGGCAGATCATTCCAGAAGACTGCCAAATCAGTTTTAGAACTGGAGGAGCTACCAAAACCAAACTGATTGCCGTGGAGTCGATTCCAACTCATAGCGATCCTGTAGGACAGGGTAGAATTGCCCCATAGGGTTTCTAAGGCTGTCATCTTTACGCAGACTGCCACATCTTTCTTCTGCAGAGCGGCTGGTGGGTTTGAACTCTCAACCTTTCCGTTAGCAGTCAAGCACTTAATCGCTGTGCCACTAGGGCTCCTTTGGAAGAGATGAGGGAGTGCAAATA